>NW_027491963.1:0-37500 GCF_021521415.1 Bidens hawaiensis
TGTTTCATGATGAGCAATGCAAACGGTTATCTTTGGTTTACGATGTATGTGCGCCAGAATTCGAGTAAGTGATCACTTTACCATTGGAACTCTAAGGGTAGGGACTGCTGGTTTGATCCACCCACTCGTAGGGGTCGCACCTCTTTGCATGGACGAGTGCCTAGTATGGTCATGGGGCAGTACTATGGGTTTGAGCCCGCTCGTAGGGGTCGCACCTCTTTGCATGGACGAGCGCCTTGTTTTCCGGCACAACGTCCGCAGCGTAACCCGCGGGACGGAATTATTGATTAGCTCGTAGTGGCAGCGCCACTTTGCATGGACGAGCACATCTTCCTGAAACGTTCGCGCGTAACCCGCGGGACGGTATTACTTATTTTAGCTCGTAGTGGCAGCGCCACTTTGCATAGACGAGCACAGTTCCCAGAAACGTTCGCGCGTAACCCGCGGAACGATTTTATCAGAATATGTTGATAGAACTATGTTTTACCAAGCATGTGTTTTAATGATGCTATCAGAATTATGTTTCAGAATGATTTGTATCAAGATTATGATGCAATACGATTTATCAAGTTACTTAAACTTGTGAACTCACTCAGTTTATACTGATTCAAATGTTTTTACGTGTCTTTCAGGAGATAACTAGGTAGCGCATGGAGTCACACTTAGAGCACCTCACGCTGAACATCTAAAACTAGCTTTTTGGAAGATTTTAGTTCTATCCCTTCGATGCGCGTGGTTGTTCCCGCCGCGCAAGGGGATATGGCGTGGAAATCTTCAACAGTTTTTATACTTGGATGTTTTTATGTAATTTTTAAACAATGTAATGTATTTGTATTAAACATTTCATGCGCAATGAAAATCTTTGAATGTTTGCAATGGCCCGTGCTTAATTATCAATCCCCACTCGCGCGCGCCCGGCTGTTTCCGCCGCTCAGGGCCGGGTGTGACAGCTATGACTTTGTCTCGCTGCATAAGGACACATCCGAGTCCCTGATGTGAAGCGTCGCAGTAAACGACGATGTCATCCGTCCCCTCGGGCAGAGACAAAATTGGCGCACTACATAACTTATGTTTCAACATTTGAAATGCCGCTTCCTGATTTTCGCCCCAAACAAACTTCTTGTCTTTCTGAGTTAGCGCGGTCAGAGGTAGAGCTATCTTGGAGAAGTTCTCAATGAAGCATCGATAGTAGCCAGCTAGTCCTAGGAATTGCCTCACCTCAGTTGGGGTTTTTGGCGCTTCCCAGTTTTCGATGGCCTTGACTTTGGAAGGATCAACGTGTATTCCTTTCTTGTTTACAACGTGACCGAGAAAGTGAACTCTTCTAAGCCAAAACTCACACTTGGAAAACTTCGCGTACAACTTTTCCTTCCTCAACAATTCCAAAATCAATCTCAGGTGTCGCTCATGCTCGGCCTTGGTCCGAGAGTAAATCAGAATGTCATCTATAAATACAATCACAAACTTATCCAAGTATGGTTTGCACACGCGGTTCATCAGATCCATGAATACAGCCGGCGCATTAGTTAGCCCGAAAGGCATCACTAAGAACTCATAATGGCCGTATCTAGTTCGGAAGGCTGTTTTCGGCACATCTTCCTCATGGACCCTAAGTTGGTGGTATCCTGACCGTAGATCTATCTTCGAATAATAACTGGATCCCTGCAACTGGTCAAATAAGTCGTCAATCCTCGGTACCGATTCTTGACTGTCAGCTTGTTCAGCTCCCTGTAGTCAATACACATCCGGAAGGAACCATCCTTCTTCTTTACAAACAGCACTGGAGCTCCCCAAGGTGAGAAGCTTGGGCGTATGAAACCCTTATCCAATAGTTCCTGTAGCTGATTGGATAGCTCTTGCATCTCAGATGGAGCTAATCGATAAGGCGCTCGAGCTACTGGCGCAGCTCCTGGGACTAAATCAATACGAAATTCGACTTGTCGCGGCGGCGGTAATCCGGGCAAATCTTCAGGAAAAACTTCTGGAAATTCGCGCACTACTGGTAAGTCTTCAATTCTTCGCTCATCTCCTTCCTTCTCTACTACATGCGCCAGGAAGGCGGAGCACCCTTTCCTTAGGCACTTGCGCGCCTTTAGGCACGAATTCAGTTTCGTCGCAACTCCCCTTCTTTCCCCTTGAATCACCAAGGTTTCTTCGTTCAACAATGGGATCCGAACCTGCTTCTCATGGCAAATAACCTCCGTGTGGTTCTCCACTAACCAATCCATACCTACCACAATGTCAAAACTTCCCAAGTCTATTGGCAACAAGTTAATATTGAACCCGTGACCTCCCATGACTATTACACATTGTTAAGTTCTTTCGTTCGCGCATAACTGCCTACCATTGGCTAGTTCTATAGTATAAGGTGTGTCTAGCCTACTGGTTGCTAAGCCTAGGGAGTCTTTAAACTCAGCGGATATAAAACTTAGGTCAGCGCCAGTATCAAATAAGACAGATGCAAAATGGCCGTTAAGTAAAAACGTACCGGTTACCACATTCGGCTCTTCTTTTGCTTCGCCTGCGCCGATCACAAAAGCTCTCCCGCGAGCTTGGTTTCCCTTTTGTGGGCAATCCCGACTGAAATGCCCTGGTTTCCCGCATGCGTAGCAGTTGTCACTGGCTCCAGCTTCCTTAGCACGGCAATTCACCGTCTTGTGCCCTGGCCTGTTACATTTGGCGCACATGACGCTCGCGCATTCACCCTCATGGTGAAACTTGCATTTGTTGCACTAAGGGTAAGGCCCGCTGTATCCTTTCCTTGAGTTCCATTGGTAAAGTGATCACTTACTCGAATCTGGTGCACTAACATCGAAAACCATAGATAACCGCTTGCATTGCTCATCATAAAACATAATTTAAACACATAATCGCTTGCATAGCTTGTAAGTATACCATGATAAAACATTATTTCAGTACGTGTCCCTCGCCCCGAAAACAGTTTAAAAATAGTGAAAACAGTGAAAATAGGGGCTGTGAGACTCACCTGTGGTTCTTGTTAAGGGATTAATCGAGATTCGGGTTTTCTTGGTGTTGGCCTCGGAATTGAAGGTCTAGAATACGATTAAATAACAAGTATATATATTAAGATCAAGAAATAGGAGAATATAAGGGTTGGAAAGTAGATCTCAGGGTTATAATCTCGGCTTACCTAGTAACAGGAACGGAATTGAAAATCAAACGGATGCTTGGACGATGATTAGTGCAATTTGCAGTTTTAAGAGAGAAGTTTGAAGTGTGTTTGGGTGATAATTTGGGTTACATATTTATAGGCAAGATTTAGGGAACACAATCCCTTGCTTTAGGGGGTTGTAATCTTTTCATATCTAGGTGTAATGATGATAAAGTATGGAAATTATTATTATTTATTTAAAAGTGGAGGAGTGGATAAAAGATTCTAATTTGATTTGGACAGGACATGCAGGTCTGTGGTTGGTGAGAGTAGGGTGGCTGACAGTTGACTTTTCATGTTACAGTATGCTTTTTCAGGTGCTTTTGTCAGTGTACAGTTAAAAAGTAGAAATCTCTGAAACACGCAACTGTTTCCTTTTTAGGCGGGAATAATCCCCTTATATCTGGAGATTAGGCTAAGTGTTCTGCGCGTATAGCTTTGTGCGCATAGCTTTCTGCGTGAAGGACATTTCTTTGCTGCGGGTAGGTACGTAACCTTCTCGCAGTCAGGGACATTGAGTTTCATTTGTAGATTCTCCAGGTGGTCTTGGTATTTCAACATAGTGATCAGTTATGTTGAAGTCAATTCCATCTTGGAGCTTCAGACAAACTAACTCTCAATGTTCCCGCCATGCGGGGAGGTTAGTTCTCCTTCCGCACGCGCATAAACGATTTAGGATGCACCCGCCTTAGCATCATGCGGGACGGTCAACCCATCAGACAACATAAAGTTAAATTACATGAAAACATAAAGCCAAAACATTCGCGCATGGCGCACATAACATATGCCCACGCTGGTTCTTACATCGCGCGCTCGCGCAGGGCGTACATAACAATTGCCCGCGCTGATTCTAACATAGCGCGCTCGCGCAGGGCGCACATAACGTGCCCGCGCTGATTCTAATTTAGCGCGCATAATATTCACAATCACCTAATTATTAGGTTGATTACTTAGTTTATAGGGTTGGGAGATTACCGGGTGTCACAGTTATGATGATTGTACGTGAACGCTCTTCGGAGATTGCACGTATTGTCAAGGAAAGTATGTATGAACAGGTACGGTACAGTTACACAAAACAAAGGGACCAGACCCTAATAATATCTGTGATGGTAGAGACCATACCCTAATAATATATTTGACGGTAGGGACCAGACCCTAATAATATCTGTGATGGTAAGGACCGGACCCTAATAATATCTGTGATGTTGGGGACCAGACCCTTTATAATATCTGTGATGTTAGGGACCAGACCCTTATAATATCTGTGAGGTTATAGAGCGGAAGGCTTTATAAATAGAACGGATAGTTATGTATGAACAGTAAGTATGAATAATGTACACCCCATCGGGCACGTGTGCAAGTATGAGAACAGATTGTATGTTGTATGATTAACTAGAACTCACTCAGCGTAGCTGACTTTTAGTCTGCACGCAGGTGAGTAGATTGAGGCAGCTTGCATAAGAGAAAGCACATGGCATGGACTTGAAGAAGCTGGCATCTCAAGAAGTGTTATGTTATTCTAAAGACAATGTTTTATGTTTTAAATGATTTGAATGCCCGTTAAGACAACAAAGTATGGCTTTGTAATATGATGGTTTGAATGTGTTAAGATTCCGCGAATGTTTTTATTAACTCTGATATTATGAACTGTGTTTATGAGTAAATCCAACGTCCAAATGTGAGGCACCGGTAACGGGGCCTTACATAGAACCATCAAACGAAATCTAACCATCCGTCCGAACTACAAAAACCCAACAAACAATACAAGCGAAGTGGAAAAAGAGAGGAATTAGGTTCTAAATTTTAAAGATCTAAATTTCTTTGGAAGACAAATAAGTATGTTAAAGATGAGTCGCGGGAGAAAAGATGGAATATTCTATCAACTTCACTATTTTAGTTATTTTTTAGTTTAGGGTTTCTTCGACAGAATCCTGAAAAAAGAAGGGAAACCCCTTCGGATTCAATTATGCTCTATGTCCCTTCTTTCACAGAAAATCAAGAGGCGAATTGATGTACTTATTGGATCCGTCGGGACTGACAGGGCTTGAACGCGCAACGTCCGCCTTGACATGGCGGTGCTCTTGCCTATTGAACTACAATCCCAGGGAAATAAGAAGAGATCTAGCAGAAATTTTGGATTATTTTTTATTCTCTCGTATCAGGTATTTTTTAAGAACAAGAGGGTTCTACCATCTGATAGTAGATTGACAAATTGTTGGGCCGAGCTGGATTTGAACCAGCGTAGACATATTGTCAACGAATTTACAGTCCGTCCCCATTAACCAGTCGGGCTTCGACCCAACGCCTAATTCATTTTAGAAGTTCCATAATCAACTTCCTTTCGTCTCCCAGACAGATTTGACAAATACATATCACTTGATATAAAATACCAAGTCCCACTGAGTAGACTATTAGAAGGACTTGACAAAGATGGAACACTTGATAGAAAATCCCGCTCCTTATAGTCTTGAGTATTGGTATACCCCTAGAGGGACTTGAACCCTCGTTTTCTCCGTGAAAGAGAGAGGTCGTAACCACTGGACCATAGGGGCTTTTGGCCACCTTACCTTAATATAACTCAGGCCGAGAGCCACCTTTTGGAGATGAATAGGAGATGAATCAGACTGAAAAACTCGTTAACTATTCTGGAGATTAATGGTAATCAAATCGAACTTTACCATTAAATTACAACCTTGAAACTTGATTTCATTGGTCTTTCTCGTCTTTATATCTCTCATTCACAAAGGGTTCTACGTTGGATCAAAGATCCTTTACTATCCAGTGGATTCAAGGTGCTTTACCAAAATAGTATTTGACCACTTAAATTATAGTGCGCCCTAAGTCATACTGTTAATTGACGACAGGACAGGAGGGCAATAAAAGAATAGAGAAGACGGAAATATAGATTAGGTATAGCCGCTCGTGTTAAGTTAATAAACACAACATTCATATAGTTTTCTGGTATTCAATATTATATTCAAGAAATATTATATTCAAGTAAATTATAATTTCAATACCGTTATACATTATAATATAAGAAACTGAATCAGTTTTGATATTTGATATTCTAAAAAAATCCCAAAGAAGAGTAAGCCTAAATGGTAGAATTCTTTTTCTAGGACTGTTTTATAAATTACGTTCCGGTTGCATCTCTTAAAATAAGTTCAGCATCAATTTTTATTTCACCTATCTCATAGATTCCAGTCAAAGATTCATAGAATCAAAATTCCATCATTGCTAGATCAATAGGATTTTATTTGATATTTGATGGATAATGAGCCAGCCAAAATGGTTTTTTTTTAGAATTCGATATGGACGAATATAAATAACTGACAATTTCAAAATAATCCGGGATAGACGCAATGTCCACAATACCTGGATTTAATCAGATACAATTTGAAGGATTTTGTAGGTTCATTGATCAGGGTTTGACAGAGGAGCTTTCTAAGTTTCCAAAAATTGAAGATACAAATCAAGAAATTTACTTTGAATTATTTTTGGAAAGATATCAATTGGTAGAACCCCTGATAAAGGACAGAGATGCTGTGTATGAATCACTCACATATTCTTCTTAATTATATGTATCTGCGAGACTCATTTGGAAAAACGATATGCGTAAGTATATCCAAGAACAAACAATTTTGATAGGAAAGATCCCTCTAATGACTTCTCTGGGAGCTTTTTTAGTAAATGGAATCTATAGAATTGTGATCAATCAAATATTGCAAAGTCCCGGTATTTATTACCAGTCAGAATTAAACGATAATGGAATTTCAGTCAATACCGGCACCATAATATCAGATTGGGGAGGAAGATTAGAATTAGAAATTGATAGAAAAGCAAGGATATGGGTTCGTGTGAGTAGGCAACAAAAACTATCTATTCTAGTTATATTATCAGCAATGGGGTTGAATATAAGATAAATTCTAGAGAATGTTTGCTATCCTAAACTATTTTTGTCTTTTCTGAATGATAAAAAAAGTAGGGTCAAAAGAAAATACTATTTTGGAATTTATCAAAAATTTGCTTGTGTAGAGGGAGATCCGGTATTTTTTGAATCCTTATCTAAGGATTTACAAAAAAAAATTCTTTCAACAAAGATGTGAATTGGAAGGGATTGGTCGACGAAACATGAATCGGAGACTAAACCTTGATATACCCCAGAACATTACATTTTTGTTACCACGAGATATATTAGCAGCCGTGGATCGTTTGATTCGAATCAAATTTGGAATGGGTACACTTGACGATATGAATCATTTGCAGAATAAGCGTATCCATTCTTTAGCGGATCTTTTACAAGAGCAATTTTGGTTGGCCTTAGTTCGTTTAGAAAATATGGCTCGAGGAAACATATATAAAGCACTTAAGCATAACTGGACACCAACTCCTCAGAACTTGGTAAATTCAACTCCATTAACAGATACTTATAAAGTTTTTTTCTGTTTACACCCATTATCTAAAGTTTTGGATCGAACTAATCCATTGACACAAATAGTTCATGGGAGAAAATTGAGTTATTTGGGCCCGGGGGGATTGACTGCGCGAACTGCTACTTTTCCAATACGAGATATTCATCCTAGTCACTATGTGCGTATTTGCCCAATTGACACATCTGAAGGAATAAATGTTGGACTTATTGGATCCTTAGAAATTCATGCGAGGATTGGCCGTTGGGGGTCTCTAGAAAGTCCGTTTTATAAAATTTCTGAGAGATCAAAAGGGGCACAGATGCTTTATTTTTCACCGGGTAGAGATGAATACTATATGGTAGCGGCAGGAAATTCTTTGGCCTTGAATCAAGGTATTCAGGAAGTTGTTCCAGCTCGATATCGTCAAGAATTCCTGACTATTGCATGGGAACAGGTACATCTTCGAAGTATTATTGCCTTCCAATATTTTTCTATTGGAGCTTCCCTCATTCCTTTTATCGAGCATAATGACGCGAATCGGGCTTTAATGAGTTCTAATATGCAACGCCAAGCAGTCCCTCTTTCTCAGTCCGAGAAGTGCATTGTTGGAACTGGATTGGAAGGCCAAGCGGCTCTAGATTCAGGGGCTCTTGCTATAGCCGAACACGAAGGAAAGATTTTTTATACCGATACTGACAAGATCCTTTTATCAGGTAATGGAGATACTCTAAGGATTCCTTTAGTTATGTATCAACGTTCCAACAAAAATAATTGTACGCATCAAAAACCCCAGGTTCGGCGGGGTAAATGCATTAAAAAGGGACAAATTTTAGCGTATGGTGCTGCTACAGTCGGTGGCGAACTTGTTTTGGGTAAAAATGTATTAGTAGCTTATATGCCATGGGAAGGTTACAATTTTGAAGATGCAGTACTCATTAGCGAGCGCTTAGTATATGAAGATATTTATACTTCTTTTCATATACGTAAATATGAAATTCAGATCAGGGTTACTAATGAAATACCGCATTTAGAAGTCCATTTACTCCGAAATTTAGACAAAAATGGAATTGTAATGCTGGGATCTTGGGTGGAAACCGGTGATATTTTAGTAGGTAAATTAACGCCCCAAATGGTGAAAGAATCATCATATGCCCCGGAAGATAGATTGTTACGAACCATACTTGGCATGCTGGTATATACTTCAAAAGAAACTTGTCTAAAACTACCTATAGGCGGCAGGGGTCGGGTTATTGATGTGAGATGGGTACAGAGCTCTAAGACGGATGAGACAGAGAAAACAGAAAGTATTCGTGTATATATTTTTCAGAAACGTGAAATAAAAGTAGGCGATAAAGTAGCTGGAAGACATGCAAAATAAGGGTATCATTTCAAAAAATTTACCTAGAAAAGATATGCCTTATTTGCAAGATGGAAGAGCTGTTGATATGGTCTTCAATCCATTAGGAGTACCTTCGCGAATGAATGTAGGACAAATTTTTGAATCTTCACTCAGGTTAGCGGGGGATTTGCTAGACAGACATTATCGAATAGCCCCTTTTGATGAAAGATATGAACAAGAAGCTTCGAGAAAACTGGTGTTTTCTGAATTATAGGAAGCCAATAAGCAAACAGCGAATCCATGGATATTTGAACCCAAGTCTCAAGGAAAAAGTAGAATATTTGATGGAAGAATAGGGGATCCTTTTGAACAACCTGTTATAATAGGAAAGCCTTATAACTTTAAATTAATTCATCAAGTCGATGATAAAATCCACGGGGCGTTCCAGTGGGCGTTATTCACGTCTTACACAACAACCCCTTAAAGGAAGGGCCAAGAAAGGGGGGCAACGAGTAAGAGAAATGGAGGTTTGGGCTTTAGAGGGGTTTGGCGTTGCTTATATTTTACAAGAGATGCTTACTTATAAATCTGATCATATTAGAGCTAGTCAAGAAGTACTTGGTACTATAATTTTTGGAGGAAGAATACCGACTCCTGAAGATGCTCCATAATCTTTTCGGTTGTTCGTTCGAGAACTATGATCTTTAGCTCTGGAACTGAATCATTTTCTTGTATCTGAGAAGACTTTTCGGCTTTATAGGAAGGAAGCTTAATGGAAATGAAACAGAAGTTTTCTTCTATGATCGATCGATATACACATTAACAACTCCGAATTGGATTAGTTTCTCCTCAACAAATAAATGCTTGGTCCAAAAAAATCCTGCCTAATGGCAAGATTGTTGGAGAGGTGACAAAACCTTATACCTTTCATTACAAAACCAATAAACCAGAAAAAGATGGATTATTTTGTGAAAGAATTTTTAGGCCTATCAAAAGTGGAATTTGTGCTTGTGGAAATTATCGAGTAATCGGAGATGAAAAGGAAGACCCGCAATTTTGTGAACTATGCGGAGTCGAGTTTGTTGATTCTCGTATACGAAGATATCAAATGGGCTACATCAAACTCGCATACCCGGTAATGCATGTGTGGTATTTGAAACGTCTTCCTAGTTATATTGTGAATCTTTTAGATAAACCTCTTAACGAATTAGAAGACCTAGTATACTGCGGTGTGTGATTTGATCGAAATTCTGATTTTACAGATTCGAAATGAGAAACTGTCATCCCATTTAATCCAATCGGGATGCCCTTACTTGACATGTTTCTTGGTAAGAGTAACATGAAGCTCAGAATTAGGAATGTATTCAAGACACTCCCTAAAAAGGAAATTGATCTATGGTCGATTTCATAAGAATTTATAGTTATACCTCGTAAAAAAAAACTTTTTCTTTTGTGGAATTAAACAGTTCCTCCTTTTAGAAAGAAATTCTGTTCAAGTAAGCAAATAGAAAAGGTGTCATGGTTACCAGAGTCTATCTATCGTATATAGACTTTAAGGGCATCGTGGCCTAACCGTCGAGGTGAAGTCGGGACCTAAAAGATCGAATGAAACAGTACATAGAATTTAAAGGTACTCTCTTTAATTAAGAATTACGGGATTCATCATTCGAGAGGAAGTAGACTACTCAAGAATTTCACATTTCATTTATGTCATAATTGAATAAAAAATTCATAAAACCTAAATAAAAAGAATATGGACGACAGAAACAATAAAGTTTTGCTTGATCTTCACTGGAAACTTGAGTAAGGAGTAGATCTTTTTGGAGTTTTCTAGAATATGAAAGCAGGAACTCCTTTCTTTTTCTTTTTTTCTTTATTTGACCTACTTTAGCCGGATGAAAGGAAACTTTCACGTCCGATTTTGAGGGGGGGGGGATCCTATCCCAATTTTTATTTTGCTAGGCCCATAGATAAAAAACCCACTTTTTTACGATTACGGGGTTTATTGGAATATGAAATTCAACCCTGGAAATACAGGATCCCTATTTTTTTTACTACCTGGAGCTTCGATACATTTCAAAATCGAGAGATGTCTACCGGGGGGTTCTATCAGACAACAATTAGCAAATCTAGATTTACGAATGATTATAGGTTATTCATTGGTAGAATGGAAGAATTGGAGGAAGAGGAACCCACAGGGAATGAATGGGAAGATAGAAAAGTTGGAAGAAGAAAAGATTTTTTGCTTAGACGCATGGAATTGGCTAAGCATTTTATTCGAACAAATATAGAACCAAAATGGATTGTTTTGTGTCTATTACCAGTTCTTCCTCCTGAGTTGAGACCAATCTATCATATAGATGAGGAAAACTAGTGACCTCAGATATTAATGAAATCTATAGAAGAATTATCTATCGGAATAATACTCTTACAGATCTATTAACAACAAGTATAGCTACGCCAGAAGAATTAATAATATCTCAGGAAAAATTGCTACAAGAAGCCGTGGATGCACTTCTTGATAATGGAATCTACGGATAGCCAATGAGGGATGATCATAATAGAATTTACAAGTCGCTTTCAGATGTAATTGAAGGCAAAGAAGGAAGAGTTCGCGAGACTCTGTTTGGTAAACGGGTCGATTATTCAGGGCGGTAAGTGATTGTCGTAGGCCCTTCACTTTCATTACATCGATGTGGATTGCCTCGCGAAATTGCAATAGAACTTTTCCAGGCATTTGTAATTCGTGACCTAATTAGAAAACATCTTGCTTCGAACATAGGAGTTGCTAAGAGTCAAATTCGAAAAAAAAAACCTATTGTATGGGAAATACTTCAGGAAATTCTGGATGGCCATCCTGTATTACTGAATAGAGCGCCTACTCTGCATAGATTAGGCATACAAGAATTCCTCCCCATTTTAGTGGAAGGGCATGCTATTTGTTTACATCCATTAGTTTGTAAGGGCTTCAATGCGGACTTTGACGGGGATCAAATGGCTGTTCATATGCCTTTATCTTTAGAAGCTCAAACAGAGGCACGTTTACGTATGTTTTCTCATATGAATCTTTTGTCTCCAACTATTGGAGATCCCATTTCTGCACCAACTCAAGATAGGCTTAGTGGACTCTATGTCTTAACGAGTGGAAATCGTCGGGGTATTTACGTAAATAGGTATAATCCATGTAATAGTAGAAACTATCAAACTGAAGATAATAACTCTAAGTATAAAAAAAAATAACCCTTTTTTGTAATGCCTATGATGCAATTGGAGCTTATCGGCAAAAACAAATCAATTTAGGTAGTCCTTGTGGTTGCGATGGAGACTAGATCAACGTGTTATTGCTGCAAGAAAAGTTCCTATCGAAATTCACTATGAATCTTTGGGGACCTATTATGAGATTTATGGACACTATCTAATAGTAAGAAGTATAAAAAAAGAAATTCTTTATATATATATTCGAACCACTCTTGGTCATATTTCTCTTTATCGAGAAATAGAAGAAGCCATACAGGGGTTTTGGCAGGGCTGTTGTAATTCTATGTTACCAGGGGGAATTCGAATCTCGCCGGGTTAACTAGGACTAGAATTGCGGAATTTCTACGTGAATCAAGATCTAGAGAAGGAAGTTTTCCAATCACTGACATAAACCCATTGTCAAAAATTCTACTCAGCACAACGCAATATGGAGGTACTGATGGCAGAATGGCCCACTCAGGTCTTTCACAATAAAGTGATAGACGGAACTGCCATGAAACGACTTATTAGTCAATTTATTGATCATTATGGAATAGAATATACATCACATATCCTGGATCAAGTAAAGACTCTGGGTTTCCGACAAGCTACCGCCGCATCCATTTCATTAGGAATTGATGATCTTTTAACAATACCTTCTAAAAGACGGCTAGTTCAAGACGCTGAACAACAAAGTTTTATTTTGGAAAAACATCATCACTATGGGAATGTACACGCGGTAGAAAAATTACGCCAATAGATCGAGATATGGTATGCCACAAGTGAATATTTGCGACAAGAAATGAATCCTAATTTTTGGATGACCGATCCTTTTAATCCAGTCCATATAATGTCTTTTTCGGAGCCAGAGGAAATGCTTCTCAGGTACATCAATTAGTAGGCATGAGAGGATTAATGTCGTATCCCCAAGGGCAAATGTTTGATTTGCCCATTCAAAGAAATTTACGCGAAGGACTCTCTTTAACAGAATATATTATTTCTTGCTACGGAGCCCGTAAAGGGGTTGTGGATACCACTATACGAACATCAGATGCAGGATATCTCACGCGCAGACTTGTTGAAGTAGTGCAACACATTGTTGTACGTCGAACAAATTGTGGCACCGTTTGAGGTATTTCTGTAAGTCCTCGAAATGGAATGATGGCGGACAGGATTTTTATCCAAACATTAATTGGCCGTGTATTAGCAGATGATATATATATATAGGTTCGCGATGCATTGCTACTAGAAATCAAGATATTGGGGTTGGACTTGTCAATAGATTCATAACTTTTAGAGCATTACCAATCTCTATTCGAACCCCCTTTACTTGTAGGAGTACATCTTGGATTTGTCAATTATGTTATGGCCGAAGTCCGGCTCATGACGACCTGGTCGAATTGGGAGAAGCTGTAGGTATTATTGCAGGTCAATCTATTGGAGAACCGGGCACTCAATTAACATTAAGAACTTTTCATATTGGCGGAATATTCACAGGGGGTACTGTAGAACATGTGCAAGCCCCTTCTAATGGAAAAATCAAATTCAATGAGGATTTGGTTCATCCGACACGTACACGTCATGGACATCCTGCTTTTCTATGTTCTAGAGACTTGTATGTAACTATTGAGAGTGAAGATATTATACACAATGTGTGTATTCCGCCCAAAAGTTTTCTTTTAGTTCAAAATGATCAATATGTAGAATCAGAACAAGTCATTGCTGAGATTCGCACGAGAACATCCACTTTGAATTTGAAAGAGAAGGTTTGAAAACATATTTATTCTGACTTAGAGGGCGAAATGCACTGGAATACCGATGTGTACCATGACCCTGAATTTACATATGATAATATTTATCTCTTACCAAAAACAAGTCATTTATGGATATTATTAGGGGAGCCCTGGAGAGCTAGTCTTGGCCCCTGTTCGATCCACAAGGATCAAGATCAAATGAACGCTTATTTTCTTTCTGTTAAGCGAAGATATATTTCAAATCCCTCAGTAACTAATAATCAAGCGAGACACAAATTTTTTAGTTCGTATTTTTCTGGTAAAAATAAAAAAGGAGATAGGATTCCTTATTATTCAGAACTGAATCGAATGACATGTACTGGTCGTTGTAATCTCAGATATCCGGGCATTGTCGAGGGAAATTCTGATTTATTGGCAAAGAGGAGAAGAAATAGAGTCATCATCCCAATCGACTCGATTCAAGAAGGTGAGAACCAACTAATACCTTCTTCAGGTATAGCAATTGAAATCCCAAGAAATGGTATTCTCCGTAGAAATAGTATTCTTGCTTATTTCGATGATCCTCGATATATAAGAAAGAGCTTGGGACTTACTAAATATGAGACTAGAGAACTGAATTCAATCATCAACGAAGAGGATTTGATTGAGTATTAAGGAGTTTTGGTATTTTGGCCAAAATACCAAAAGGAAGTAAATCCATTTTTTTTTATTCCCGCGGAAGTCCACATTTTAGCCGAATCTTCTTCCATAATGGTACGGCACAATAGTATTATTGGGGTAGATACACAAATCATTTTAAATAGAAGAAGTCGAGTAGGTGGATTGGTCTGCGTGAAGAAAAAAGCAGAAAAAATTAAACTTATAATATTTTCTGGAGATATCCATTTTCCTGGAAAGACAAATAAGGCATTTCGATTTATACCACCAGGAGGGGGGAAACAAAATTCCAAAGAATACAAAAATTGAAAAATTGGCTCTACATCCAACGAATGAAACTTTCCAGGTATGAAAAAGGTATTTTGTTTTGGTTCAACCTGTAGTCCCATATAAAAAAACGGATGGTATAAATTTAGGAAGACTTTTCCCGGCGGATCTCTTGCAGGAAATTGATAATCTACAACTTCGGGTTGTCATTTATATCCTTTATTACGACCCAATTCTGGAAATTTGGGAAACAAGTATTCAATTAGTTCGGACTTGTTTAATGTTGAATTGGGACCAAGACAAAAAGATCGAAAAGGCCTGCGCTTCCTTTGTTGAAATAAGGACAAATGGTTTGATTAGAGATTTTCTACGAATCGACTTAGCGATGTCACCTATTTCATATACCGGAAAAAGAAACGATCTTCTGGGTTCAGGATTGATTTCTGAGAGTGGATCAGATCGCGCTAATTTCAATCCGTTTTCTTTCATTTATTCCTATAAAAAAGCAAGGATTCAAGAATCCCTTAATCCAAATCAAGGAACTATTCATACATTGTTGAATCGAAATAAGGAATCTCAATCTTTGATAATTTTGTCATCATCCAATTGTTCTCGAATAGGCCCATTCAACGATGTAAAATCTCCCCATGTGATAAAAGAATCAATCAAAAATGACCCCCTAATTCCAGTTAGGAATTATTTAGGCCCTTTAGGAACAGGCTTTACAATTTATCATTTCGATTTATTTTCCTATTTAATAACCCATAATCAGATCTTGGTAACTAACTATTTGCAACTGGACAATTTCAAAAATATTTTTCAAATACTTCAATATTATTTACAGGATGAAAATGGTAAAATTTATAATCCCTATTCATGTACTAACATCATTTTAAATCCATTCAATTTGAATTGGTATTTTCTCCATTACAATTATTGTGAAGAGACATATACAATCGTTAATCTTGGGAAGTTTCTTTGTGAAAATGTATGTATAGCCAAAAAAGGACCGCATTTAAAATCAGGTCAAGTTCTAATTATTCAAGTTGATTATGTGGTAATACGATCAGCTAAGCCTTATTTGGCTACACCAGGAGCAACTGTTCATGGACAATATGGGGAAATCCTTTACGAAGGAGATACATTAGTTACATTTATATATGAAAAATCAAGATCTGGTGATATAACGCAAGATCATCCAAAAGTGGAACAGGTGTTAGAAGTGTGTTCGATTGATTCAATATCGATGAATCTCGAAAAGAGGATTGAGGGTTGGAATAAATGAACAACAAGAATTCTTGGAATTACTTAGGCATTCTTTATTGGTGCTGAGCTAACTATAGTGCAAAGTCGTATCTCTTTGGTTAATAAGGTCCAAAAGGTTTATAGATCCCAGGGGGTGCAGATACATAATAGGCATATAGAAATTATTGTACGTCAAATAACATCAAAAGTGTTGGTTTCAGAAGATGAAATGTCTAATGTTTTTTCGCCTGGAGAACTAATTGGATTGTTGCGAGCGGAACGAATGGGGGGCGCTTTGGAAGAAGCGATCTGTTACCAAGCCGTCTTATTGGGAATAACAAGAGCATCTATGAATACTCAAAGGTTCATATCCGAAGCGAGTTTTCAAGAAACCGCGCGGGTTTTAGCAAAAGCAGCTCTACTGGGGCGTATCGATTGGTTGAAAGGCTTGAAAGAAAACGTTCTTCTGGGGGATGATACCTGTTGGTAGCGGCTTCAAAACACCTTTAAGCGAACCTAACAACTTTGCTTTTGAACTCAAAAAAAGAATCTATTAGAGGGGGAAATGAAAGATATTTTGTTCTACCATAGAAAATTATTTGATCCTTGCCTTTCTTCAAAGAATTTCCATGATACACAAGAAAAATCATTTTTTATTATTTTTAGGGTTTAATGATACCTAAGAGCAGATTCACCCCTTTCTTTTATCTTTTAAAAGGATTTGTTGGTTTTTTGGTGCAGTCATTTGATTTGGTAATAGTAATAGAAAAATAACAAATAGAAAAGAATAATGGCTTGGGCTGTGTATCGACACCAATCTGCGGTAGAAGAGAAGGTTCCATCGGAACAGTTTTTTATTTCAGTGTACCTCTTCGCTTTTTTTTTTAAAGGGGGAGGCAGTGTGGGGAGAAATGACAAGAAGATATTGGAACATCAATTTAGAAGAGATGATGGAAGCAGGCATTCATTTTGGCCATGGTACTAGGAAATGGAATCCTAAAATGGCACCTTATATCTCTGCAAAACGTAAAGGTATTCATATTACAAATCTTACTAGAACTGCTCGTTTTTTATCAGAAGCTTGTGATTTGGTTTTTGATGTAGCAAGTAGGGAAAAACAATTCCTAATTGTTGGCACTAAAAATAAAGAAGCTGATTCAGTAGCATGGGCTGCAATAGGGGCTCGGTGTCATTATGTTAATAAAAAATGGCTCGGTGGTATGTTAACAAATTGGTCAACTACAGAAACGAGACTTCATAAGTTTAGAGACTTGAGAACCGAACAAAAAACAGGGGGAATCAACCGTCTTCCGAAAAGAGATGCGGCTATGTTGAAAAGACAATTATCTCATTTGCAAACATATCTGGGCGGGATTAAATATATGACAGGGTTACCCGATATTGTAATCATCGTTGATCAGCAGGAAGAATATACGGCACTTCAAGAATGTATCACATTGGGAATTCCAACAATTTGTTTAATCGATACAAATTGTGACCCTGATCTCGCAGATATTTCGATTCCAGTGAATGATGACGCTATATCTTCAATCCGATTAATTCTTAACAAATTAGTATTTGCAATTTGTGAAGGCTGTTCTGGCTATATAAGAAATCCATGATTAATAATAAGATAAATAACTTATTTCATTTCGGAACCTTCATAGATTTATCTAATCGGTTACTATTTTTGAATCTCAAAAAAGAGATCAAAATAACAAGGAATAGAATTTGATTAGTTGGTATTCAAAATATACGATTCAAGTAGTCAAGTCGAGAAATAGATGGTTTAATCAAAATAATTTTGTTTAAAGTTTTATTTTTTTAGAGGGCAATATGAATGTTCTATCATGTTCCATCAGCACACTAAATGGGTTATACGATCTATCCGGTGTGGAAGTAGGCCAACATTTTTATTGGAAAATCGGGGGTTTCCAAGTCCACGGCCAAGTACTTATTACTTCTTGGGTTGTAATTGCTATCTTATTAGGTTCAGCCGCTTTAGCCGTTCGGAACCCACAAACCATTCCGACCGGCGGTCAGAATTTCTTCGAATATGTCCTTGAATTTATTCGAGATGTGAGTAAAACTCAAATTGGAGAAGAATATAGTCCTTGGGTTCCTTTTATTGGAACTATGTTTCTATTTATTTTTGTTTCTAATTGGTCAGGTGCCCTTTTACCTTGGAAACTCATACAATTACCTCATGGGGAGTTAGCCGCACCCACGAATGATATAAATACTACTGTTGCTTTGGCTTTACTCACGTCAGTGGCATATTTCTATGCGGGTCTTACCAAAAAAGGATTAAGTTATTTCGGGAAATATATTCAACCAACACCAATTCTTTTACCTATTAACATTTTAGAAGATTTCACGAAGCCCCTATCACTTAGTTTTCGACTTTTTGGAAATATATTAGCCGATGAATTAGTAGCTGTTTTTCTTGTTTCTTTAGTACCTTCAGTGGTTCCTATCCCCGTCATGTTCCTTGGATTATTTACAAGTGGAATTCAAGCTCTTATTTTAGCAACTTTAGCCGCGGCTTATATAGGTGAATCCATGGAGGGCCACCATTGACTAGAAAGTCTTTTTTTTTAACCTAAGGCAATGTATGCGTGGCTAAAAAAAATTGACCTAGGGAATGAAAAGATACAACTACACTATATACGATCAGAGTAATAGAAAAAAAGATTACAACAAAGATATTAGAGTAGAGAATTGAAAAAAGGGGGGAAAGAGATCTCAAAGATCTTTTTCCTAAAATTCCTGTTTGGTCCATTTATATCGTAATCATACCTTCCCCCCAATGAATATTCGGTTTAGATTGGTCATCGAATCCGAATATTCACTATTCAGAGTCGTAATTTGACGAAGAAGTCTTGTGGTATTACCACGTATTATTAAATGTCATTAACAAAAGGATGTTCTATAGAATGATTCCCCTTTTCAGTTCATTTTATTCACTGATTGACCAAAGGAAAATATTAATAAATAATAAATTGTATGAACTTAGATCAATCAAATTAATTTCTATGCAACGATTCGGCCCAACCAACTTATCCATTGATTATCTTATCAGTTTAGGTTGCAGGATAATGATAAAAATGATTAATGAAGGGGGAAGGGAAAGGATAATTGATAAAAAGCGGGGTTCATAAAAGGTTCGTAGAGGGTAGGTCGAACTAAGTATGGCTATAAGTTAACCTGGACTTGTGCTTTGTTTTTTCGAATTATATAAAGATTTCATTCCTAGAATTACTTATTCGTTGAGAAAATAACCCACGTGAAGGGCTGATTTGCAGATGAGGAATTAGCATACCAACTCGCTTTCATCCTTTCCGTTCGTGTTCGTAGGCCTTTTTTTTAGAGGGGGGTGGGACCAAGGAGGTAATTCATGATTTCTAAATTGAATAGATTTTTGATTCGATTTAGAAAGTAGGAAACTATAACTATATATATATATAAATAGTACAAAGTAATACAAAAAGAACTCTGTTCTATTTTTTAATCTATCTATACGAGGAGATCATATGAAAATGTAACAGATTCTTTCGTTTCTTTGGGCCACTGGCCATCCGCCGGGAGTTTCGGGTTTAATACCGATATTTTAGCAACAAATCTAATAAATCTAAGTGTAGTGCTTGGGGTCTTGATCTTTTTGGAAAGGGAGTTTGTGCGAGTTGTTTATTTCAAGAATAGGCTGGATCCAACCAGATGTACTTTTTCTGTTATAACTAGGCTAGGAAAGTTATATCTAAAAAAGAAGAGTGCATGATCTTGCGAATTACTTCTGAATCAATTCAGAAATTGTGACACCCTCAAAATCCACTAACGGAGTTTTACCGTCAGAGGGTGTGAACTAACAGGATCGAAATCATTAGTTATAATCAAACACCATAAATAAAGTTTTCAAACCACGAAACATTTAAGTTTAAATAAGTGCGGAAGCGTAAATCATAACCAAGTGTTGCGTCACACAGGACGACTTAAAACCAAATAAATAAAAGTTCAAAACAAGTTTTCAAAATGATGGTGTTCAACGAATGCATGATCCTATACCGTGCGCCCGCCTCGGCTACCTGAGAATAACATACTAAAAGTGTCAACACAGGGTTGGTGAGTTCACAGGTTTATATAAATAAAGTTCTTGCGTTTGCGTTTGCGTTTACGTTTTGCGTTACCAGATAATGTTATGTCAATTATATATCAGTAGGTAGCTAGCCTATAAAACAAGTATTACTAAGTGTTCGACACCGAAGCTGACTGTTTATCAATTGCCTTGCCACCATGTCTACCACGACCATGGAAAATGTGTTAGCCAAGATTACACCCACTCGACCTGCCGTCGAGTTTAGAGTTGGGTGGGGTTTGTCAAACCCAGTAGCACTACTCAACAGTGACTCGCTATTATACAAATACTAAACGGTTTGATGTTATGAAGGACTTTAGTTGGTTCGTTTGCCACTTAGCCTTACAAGTGATATATAACTAATAACAAAATCTAAAGCGTTTTGGAGTATGTTATCTCCCCCAAGTAAAAAGCGTTTAAAAGAGTAAAAGGGGAACGTGAAACTCACTGTTTGCGAAGAATTCAAAAACAAGTCAACTGAGAGATGCGCGTCACAGAAAATCCTCACTAGCGCTCTAAAACAAGAATGAGATTTTCTAAGTGTTGGAACTATTATTGAGTCTCTAGACTCGGCACATAATACCTATGCATGAGATACGTTTCGTGTTTCGTTTGTGAATTATGTGTGACTCGACAAACATGTTGGTGATACGTTACATGTGTGAACAACTACTTACGTGCCAAGTATTAATATTGTACATTACTAGCAATTATCCCCGAAAAGGGCAATTTGGTCAAAACATAGCAAACATCGATCGGTTATGCACTTTTCATGACAATTTAAATAATACAGCAGCTAAATTATCCATGCAGATTTTCACTCGAAAAAGATTACTCTTATTAGTAAATTCTAACAAGTCAAATAAATCACCAAAAATTATCACAGAAGCACACGTGAGTTAAGTTTCTAAAACTATTTTTATTATATTTTTATCATATAAGGTTTTATCACAAAGATCAAAACATCACAGCAAACACACAACAATCATTATCATGCGCAACAGAATGTTATTTGTTATTCCCGTTAAATGACAAATCCAATTAATGCAAGAACAATTGGATTAGGTTTCTAACTCAATATGTTTTCTTCCAGAAGTAGAACCAACCCATTTGGTCTTGTAGTTTACGAGATAACTTAGTCGCAAAACAGCCTAACAGCAAGTCTTCCAAATCAGCCTTGCACAACAGTTTTGTAAAATAATAAAAATAGACTTTTATATGTCAAAAAATTACAAACCCAGACTTTTCAGAAACTAGACTCGACCTAGTATACTGTAGAATCAACAATCGCATCAAAACATAAAATTAACATCGAGTTACAGTCGTCCAAACACGAATTCAATAATCTGTCCAGCATCAGTTTTCATCAAAACTCAATAAACATTTAACCTATGAACAATTAACCATACATATATCACTCTAGACTCATAATCTATCAACAATCAATGATTTTAACATCTATGGTTTATGTTTATTAAGCTAAATCATGCAATTAAATCAACAAATAGACTAGAGAGAGTGTAAACTACCTAGCTAGCACCTTGATTCCTTCAAAGGACCTTGAAAAACACTTGTATGTGTATGTGTGTGTGGAGATCGGCCGTGAATGGTGAAGAGGGGATGGGGAGCAGCCGTGAACAAGGGTGGGGGAATTAGGGTTGGGATAAATAATTTGTTTAAGTATTATTTATTAAATGAAATTACACATTGCACCCTAAATTTTCATCTAGTTAAATTCTAGCACAATTAGTTTATATAATTCATAATAAACTTCATACACATAAACACCAAGTAACAAATAATTATCAAATACTTGTTCATGATATTTATTGTTTGTTCACCAACGGTTTGAGTCGACTCGTGTGTGTTTCGGTGAAATTCCGATAGACTACTTGTGTAGTGATTGCCATGCGTCATTTAAAACCTAATTTAAATATAATGAGATATGCTTTACAGTTCGTGTGATCTTAAGTTTGAATTAACGGAGTTCGGATTAATGGAGTTAACCTGAAATTGACGAGTGTCACATCATTCCCATGTTGAAAGAATTTTCGTCCCAAAAATTTGAGTCAAGTCGCAATGGGTGTCTAAAAAAGCAAGAAAAATTTTCAGTTTGTCATATCATCCCCTAGTAGAAAGAAATTTCGTCCCGAAATTTAATTCATATCTCTGGTGATTTCTGACGGTTTGACGGCTTTCGCGGTTTTTGGTGTTTGGTCAACCCTTCAAAATGGTGAGGATATTTTTTCATCATTTGGTCCTCGCGTTCCCACGTGAACTCTGGTCCACGTCTCGAGTTCCAACGAACCTTAACGATTGGAATTTTGCTGTGCTTGAGTGTTTTGGTTTCCCAATCCAAAACTTCAACTGGTTCTTCGATGAATCGTAGCTGTTCATCAACTTGCAACTCGTCCAAAGGAACTGCTTGGGTTTCATCGAAAAGGCATTTCTTCAAATTGGATACATGGAATACATTGTGTACGCTACTGAGTTCCGTTGGTAAATCCAGTCGGTACGCTACCGGACCAATGCGCTCAGTTATTCGATAAGGGCCAACGTATCGTGGATTGAGTTTGTTTCGCTTTCCGAAGCGAACTACACCTTTCCAAGGTGAGACTTTGAGTAATACTTGGTCGTTCACTTGAAATTCAAGAGGCTTTCGGCGCTTGTCGGCGTAACTCTTTTGGCGATCTCGTGCTGCTGCCATGCGGTTTCGGATTTGAACAATCTTTTCAGAGGTTTCAAGTACTAATTCTGGACCAGTAATTTTGCTATACCCACCTCTGCCCAGCAGAGAGGTGATGGACACTTTCGTCCGTACAACGCTTCAAACGGCGCTGCTTTAATGCTTGCGTGGTAGCTGTTATTATACGAAACTCTCGATCAGATATGATTGAGACAGGCACTCCGTGTCTAGACACTACTTCTTTCATATAAATGCGAGTCAGTCTTTCCATTTTGTCCGATTTCTTGATTGCTAAGAAGTGTGCAGACTTAGTCAACCGGTCAACGATCACCCAGATGGTATCGCATCCCGTTGGTGTTTTGGGTAATCCCGTGATGAAATCCATGGAAATGTGTTCCCATTTCCACGTTGGAAGTTCCGGTTGCTGTAGCAGACCAGATGGTTTCTGATATTCTATTTTGACTCTTGCACAAGTCAAGCATTTGCTCACGTAGATGACAATGTCGGCTTTCATGTTTGGCCACCAGTAAAGTGCCTTTAGGTCGTGATACATTTTATCTGAGCCAGGGTGAATGGGATATCGGGATTTGTGTGCTTCGTCCATCACTAGAGTTCTCAACTCTCCGTATCGAGGGACCCAAATCCGGTTTTCAAAAATATCGGACCCCGTCCGATTTGGTTTCAAGCTGCTTGTCCATGCCCCGCATGAGTTCTGATGGGTGGTTATCGTCTTTCAAGGCTTCTAGTTGAGCATCACGAATCTGATCATGTAAGTTGGCGTGAATCGTAAGTTGTAATGCTCTCACTCGTCTAGGTTTATCAGTTTCTTTTCTGCTGAGAGCATTGGCCACTACATTGGCCTTGCCAGGGTGGTACTTAATGGCACAGTCATAATCCTTAAGTAGCTCAATCCAACGACGCTGTCGCATGTTCAAGTCCTTTTGATCATAGATATGTTGGAGACTCTTATGGTCGGTGTAAATGGTAAACTTGGTACCGTACAAGTAATGTCTCCATATCTTAAGAGCAAACACCACAGCTCCGAGTTCCAGGTCATGTGTCGTGTAGTTCTCCTCGTGAATCCGTAGTTGTCGAGAGGCATACGCTATAACCTTCTCAAGTTGCATCAACACGCAACCGAGACCATGTATCGATGCGTCACAATGCACCTCAAAATTTTATGTTCCCTCGGGAAGGGCTAGGATTGGGGCGCTACAGAGTTTGGTTTTCAACAGTTGGAAAGCAGATTCCTGCGCATCACCCCAATTGTACTTAGTACCCTTGTGTGTCAATGCGGTGAGGGGTTGAGAAATCTTTGAAAATCGCTCGATGAAACGTCGGTAGTAGCCAGCCAGTCCTAGGAATTGTCGCACCTCAGTCGGAGTCTTAGGTGCTTCCCAGTTTTTGATGACCTCTACCTTGCCGGGATCGACATGGATACCATTCTCATTGATTACATGTCCTAAGAAGTGAACTTCGCGAAGCCAAACTTCGCATTTCGAGAGTTTAGCGTACAGTTGTTCATTCTTTAGCAGTTTAAGGATCAACTTCGGGTGTTCTTCGTGGTCGGTCTTGTTCTTGGAGTAAACGAGGATATCATCAATGAAAACAATCACAAACTTGTCGAGGTACGCCTTGCATACTCTGTTCATGAGATCCATAAATACAGCTGCTGCGTTGGTTAAGACAAAAGGCATAACTGAAAACTCGTAGTGACCGTACCGAGTCCTGAATGCCGTCTTTGAAATATCTTCTTCGCGCACTCTCAGCTGATGGTAACCAGATCTCAGATCGATCTTCGAGTAGTAATTCGATCCTTGAAGTTGGTCGAACAGATCATCAATTCGGGGTAAGGGATAACGGTTCTTGATTGTCACCTTGTTCAGCTCTCGGTAGTCGATGCACATGCGGAAAGTCCCGTCCTTCTTTCGGACAAATAAGACAGGGGCTCCCCATGGTGATGAGCTAGGTCGGATAAAACCTTTATCCAACAAATCTTGTAATTGAGTGGACAACTTTTGAAGCTCCGCCAGTGCGAGCCGATAAGAGGCTCGTGCTATGGGTGCTGCACCGGGGGTCAATTCGATTTGGAACTCGACTTGTCGAATAAGTGGGAGTCCAGGAAAATCCTCTGGGAAGACTTCCGGAAAATCTCGCACAATCGGTATGTCTTCGATTCGCTTCTCCTCCGCGGGTTTCTCAACAATATGAGCTAAAAACGCTGGATGGCCCTTTCGCAAATATTTTTGTGCCTTCATGAGGGTGATAACGCTTGTAGTCATGCCGCTCTTCTCGCCCTATATCGAGATGATTTCGCCGGAAGAGGTAGTGATATGGACTATCTTGTCGTGACATATAATCTCAGCTCTATTCTAGGATAGCCAGTCCAAGCCGACAACGACATCGGAACTACCAAGCGTAAAGGGTATGAGGTCGATATCGAAAGTATGACCCGACGGTTTCAACTTACATCCCGCTAGTACATGAGTTGTTTCTATAGACTTACCGTCGGCTAATTCAACAGGAAACTTAGCATCTAACGGGGTTGGAGTTAAGTCTAAGAGTTTACTAAAGGCTTTCGATACAAAACTCCTATCAGCTCCAGTGTCAAACAAAATAGAAGCAGAACAGTCGTTCACAGGGAACTTACTGGTAACCATATTCGGATCGCTGCGGGCCTGGCCCGACCCAATGACGAAAGCTCTACCTTTACCACTGCTCCCGCCACTGTTATTGCCTTCATTGTTATCATTCTGCTTCAGTTTGGGACAACCCTTCCTGAAATGACCCTCCTGACCACACTCAAAGCACCCTTTCGTTGTTGCAGGCTGTTTAGGAGCACCCTTAGCCGCTAGGTTTCCCCTACAGTCCTTGGCCTGATGACCCAATTTGCCGCATCGCAGGCACTTGATACGGTCACATGGGCTAGCATGGTGATAGTTGCACTTGTTGCATTTCGGGTACTTTCCAGCATAGCCACTCGAACCTTGTCCGCCACCGTTCCTGATTATTGAAGTTCCGAGCGAGTTCGGGTTTACGGTGGTGTTGTTGCTGTGGGGGGTTCGATGATAAGGACCTGTTGTTGTCAAACTTCCTCTTTCCATTCCCAGAGTTGTTGTTACTGTTGTCATTGCTCGAGTTGTCGCGGGTTTTAGAGGTGGAACCTCTAGGTGGTAACGCACCTTGTGCCACTGCTTGGTCCGTCAGCCTGTGGGCTATTCGGATCGCTTGCTGAATAGTGGTTGGTTTAGAAGACGTCACCATACCCTGAATCTGGGGTACTAAACAATCAATATGCATCTCGATTCTCTTACTTGGCGGGATTTCCATCAGCGGGCACATCACTGCTAGTTCATGAGAACGGGGGTGTAGGCTTCAATCTCAGAACCTACCATCTTTAACACCCAAGATTCCGATTACGGCTTCGAGATTTCCTCTCTAGGATAATACTCTCCTCGCATCATGTTCTTGAATTCTTCCCAGTTCATAGCATTTGCCAATTCCAACCCAAGAATTTGCACATTAGAGTTCCACCAGGTGAGGGAATCTTGTAATGTTCCAACAGCAAACTTGACCCTGCTGGCTGGTGGACCGTTACACATCTCAAAAGCTGACTCTGCCTTCTCGGCCTAACGCAGGAATCCTATGGCTCCCTCAGTTCCGTCAAATGAATTAGGCTTGCAGTCTTGGTAGTTCTTGAAAGTACAAACTCCGGCTTGACCTCTGGCTTGATTCTGAACGTGCGCAGCTAGAGCTGCCGCCGCATGGTCATTCAGTAGGGTTTGGAATTCTGCTGTGGTTAGGTTAACGTTACCGCGACCATGGCCAGCGTTTCTTCCAGACATCTAGGTGTTATCATCCTAAGATGTCGTCGCCTGAGAACACGTCCGAGTGTGCATTCTCCTCAGTATCTTCCTCGGGTTCTTTCTCAGATTCTTCTGCATCCGGGGCAATCTGCGCCCCTAGTGTGTCACAGCGGGATAGAGCTATCGCTGCAAGAGCTCTTGCACTAAAAATTTGGTCACGCAAATATATCATCTCTGCTTGCATTTTGTTCAGTATCTCCATTTGCTGAACATGAGCATCCTGAACTTCCTTCATGGCTTCGTTCAGGAAGGAAATTCTGTCTCGGACATCGATTCCATTCTCTTTCAATTCTCTCACGTTTGCTCTAGTCGAGGCATAATGTCAACCTCACGCTCTAAACAAGAAAAGAGGGCTGCGAAAGCGTGCTCCATTGGGAGTGTCAGGGTGGTAGCGTTTTGAAGGATGTAGGACAACCTGGGAGAGGTAGCGGTGGAACTTGCACACAGTAAATGATCCGCTCGACTAGACTCGGGGTACCAATTCCAGTGACCATTGTCCTCGTACACGTCTCCAGATAGGCGATACATCTTCGGTGCAGGGGCTGCTAGTGCCGGGACTACTCGGGGTGGTGATGAGTTGGGAAGATGCGGTTCCTTTCCAGGGGCATGAGACATCGGGTCGGATGATGATGACGATGGCGTCGACATCCTTACAGGATAAGTCGTGTATGGTTTACGCGCGTACGAATGAATGAGGTTAAGAAATAAAGAAAATGAGTAACTAAATATATATCATATCTATATACTTATATGTAGTGCGTAAGATCATAACTAATGGGTCATTACGGTTATAGTCTAGTATGCATACAATTCTAGTTCGCTATAACCAATGGCTCTGATACCAATCTATCACACCCACAAAATCCACTAACGGAGTTTTACCGTCAGAGGGTGTGAACTAACAGGATCAGAATCATTAGTTATAATCAAACACCATAAATAAAGTTTTCAAACCACGAAACAATTAAGTTTAAATAAGTGCGTAAGCGTAAATCATAATCAAGTGTTGCGTCACATAGGACGACTTAAAACCAAAAAAATAAAAGTTCAAACCAAATTTGTAAAATGATGGTGTTCAACGAATGCATGATCCTATACCGCGCGCCCGCCTCGGCTACCTGAGAATAACATACTAAAAGTGTCAACACAGGGTTGGTGAGTTCACAGGTTTATATAAATAAAGTGTTTGCATTTGCGTTTATGTTTTGCGTTACCAGATAATGTTATGTCAATTGTATATCAGTAGGTAGCTAGCCTATAAAACAAGTATTACTAAGTGTTCGACACCGAAGCTGACTGTTTATCAATTGCCTTACCACCATGTCTACCACGACCATGGAAAATGTGTTAGCCAAGATTACACCCACTCGACCTGCCGTCGAGTTTAGAGTTGGGTGGGGTTTGTCAAACCCAGTAGTACTACTCAACAGTGACTCGCTATTATACAAATACTAAACGGTTCGATGTTATGAAGGACTTTAGTTGGTTCGTTTGCCACTTAGCCTTACAAGTGATATATAACTAATAACAAAATCTAAAACGTTTTGGAGTATGTTATCTCCCCCAAGAAAAAAGCGTTTTAAAGAGTAAAAGGGGAACGTGAAACTCACTGTTTGCGAAGAATTCAAAAACAAGTCAACCGAGAGATGCGCGTCACAGAAAATCCTCACTAGCGCTCTAAAACAAGAATGAGATTTTCTAAGTGTTGGAACTATCATTGAGTCTCTAGACTCGGCACATAATACCTATGCATGAGATACGTTTCGTGTTTCGTTTGTGAATTATGTGTGACTCGACAAACACGTTGGTGATACGTTACATGTGTGAACAACTACTTACGTGTCAAGTATTAATATTGTACATTACTAGCAATTACCCCCAAAAGGGCAATTTGGTCAAAACATAGCAAACATCGATCGGTTATGCACTTTTCATGACAATTTAAATAATACAGCAGCTAAATTATCCATGCAGATTTTCACTCGACAAGATTACTCTTATTAATAAATTCTAACAAGTCAAATAAATCACCAAAAATTATCACAGAAGCACACGTGAGTTAGGTTTCTAAAAATTTTTATTATATTTTTATCATATACGGTTTTATCACAAAGATCAAAACATCACAGCAAACACACAACAATCATTATCATGCGCAACAGAATGTTATTTGTTATTCCCGTTAAATGACAAATCCAATGCAAGAACAATTGGGTTAGGTTCCTAACTCAATGTATTTTCTTCCAGAAGTGGAACCAACCCATTTGGTCTTGTAGTTTATGAGATATCTTAGTCGCAAAACAGCCTAACAGCAGGTATCCCAAATCAGCCTTGCACAACAGTTTTGTAAAATAATAAAAACGGACTTTTATACATCCAAAAATTACAAACCTGGACTTTTCAGAAACTAGACTCGACCTAGTATACTGTAGAATCAACAATCGCATCAAAACATAACATTAACATCGAGTTACAGTCGTCCAAACACGAATTCAATAATCTGTCCAGCATTAGTTTTCATCAAAACTCAATAAACAATTAACCTATGAACAATTAACCATGCATATATCACTCTAGACTCATAATCTATCAACAATCAATGAATTTAACATCTAGGGTTTATGTTTATTAAGCTAAATCATGCAATTAAATCAACAAATAGACTAGAGAGAGTGTAAACTACCTAGCTAGCACCTTGATTCCTTCAAAGGACCTTGAAAAACACTTGTATGTGTATGTGTGTGTGGAGATCGGCCGTGAATGGTGAAGAGGGTATGGGGAGCAGCCGTGAACAAGGGTGGGGGAATTAGGGTTGGGATAAATAATTTGTTTAAGTATTATTTATTAAATGAAATTACACATTGCACCCTAAATTTTCATCTAGTTAAATTCTAGCACAATTAGTTTATATAATTCATAATAAACTTCATACACATAAACACCAAGTAACAAATAATTATCAAATACTTGTTCATGATATTTATTGTTTGTTCACCAACGGTTTGAGTCGACTCGTGTGTGTTTCGGTGAAATTCCGATAGACTACTTGTGTAGTGATTGCCATGCGTCATTTAAAACCTAATTTAAATGTAATGAGATATGCGTTACATTTCGTGTGATCTTAAGTTTGAATTAACGGAGTTCGGATTAACAGAGTTAACCTGAAATTGACGAGTGTCACAGAAATCATATGTAAGAACTATAGCATTTCGTAATTTATTGGAAAATCCATTTTGATTCTCTATCAACCAATAATGTGGAACCATTAACATGGTTAAAGCTAAATTGTTTGAAGTCCAGACGCATCATGGTATTTTTTCTACCACTATGTTAATTTAGAGATGGTTTCAAAATAAATATTTTATCAATATAAAACACTCATATCGATATAATTGATTTGAACTACTTATTGGGGTTTTTTAGCCAATGCTGAATCGATGACCTATTTATTGTGTATAAAGTAAGAAAAACTTCTTGGATTTAAAAAAGTAAACAACTTTGCTGACAATTACATATTTTTTGTTTGGTTAGAAGAGTCCTCCGAATATTTTGATCTTGGATTAGTGATTCCTTTTGATATTTTGATTTCATTTTGGAATATGACAAAAGAATAGAGGATAGGCTCAGTACATGAACAATCAAAATATGACATGAACAATCAAAATATGGGAATTTATATTGAGCGTGAGAGCCAAATGAATCGAAAGATTCATGTTTGGTTCGGGAAGGGATCATGGAATTTTTTAAATGAATGGAAAGATAATCTACTTTCATTAAGTGATTTATTAGATAATCGAAAAAAGAGAATCTTGAATACTATTAGAAATTCAGAAGAATTGCGCGAAGGGTCCATAGAACAGCTGGAAAAAGCCCGGGCTCTCTTACGGAAGGTGGAAATAGAAGCAGATGAGTTTCGTGTGAATGGATACTCTAAAATAGAGCGAGAAAAATTGAATTTGATTGATTCAACTTATAAGACTTTGGAACAACTAGAAAATTACAAAAATGAAACTATCAATTTTGAACAACAAAAGTCCAGTAATCAAGTCCGACAACGGGTTTTCCAACAAGCCTTACAAGGAGCTCTAGGAACTCTGAATAGTTGTTTAAACAACGAGTTACATTTACGTACTATTAGTGCCAATATTGGCACATTGGCGGCGATGAAACAAATAACGGATTAGTCCTTCTACTTTAGATTAGGCATTATTTTTGATTTTTTTTATTGATTTTTTTTTCAAAAAAGAATTAACAAATACTCATGGTAACCATTCAAGCCGACGAAATTAGTAATATTTTCCGTGAACGTATTGAGCAATATAATAGAGAAGTAAAGATTGTAAATACCGGTATCGTACTTCAAGTAGGTGATGGTATTGCTCGTATTCTCGGTCTTGATGAAGTAATGGCGGGTGAATTAGTAGAATTTCAAGAAGGTACAATAGGTATTGCTCTTAATTTTGAATCAACTAATGTTGGTGTTGTTTTAATGGGTGATGGTTTGTTGATACAAGAAGGGAGTTCTGTAAAAGCGACACGAAGAATTGGTCAGATACCAGTGAGTGAGGCCTATTTGGGTCGTGTTATCAACGCCCTAGCTAAACCTATTGATGGTAGAGGTGAAATTTCATTTCTGAATATAGGTTAATTGAATCACCCGCTCCGGGGATTATTTCTCGACGTTCTGTATATGAGCCTCTTCAAACAGGGCTTATTGCTATTGATTCAATGATTCCCATAGGACGTGCTCAACGAGAATTAATTATTGGGGATAGACAGTCCGGTAAAACAGCAGTAACAACAGATACAATTCTAAATCAACAAGGCCAAAATGTAATATGCGTTTATGTAGCTATTGGTCAAAAAGCATCTTCTGTGGCTCAGGTAGTTACTAATATCCAGGAAAGGGGTGCGATGGGATATACTATTGTGTTAGCCGAAACGGCGGATTCCCCTGCGACATTACAATACCTTGCTCCTTATAAAGGAGTAGCTCTGGCTGAATATTTTATGTACCGTGAACGACACACTTTAATCATTTATGATGATCTCTCTAAACAAGCGCAAGCTTATCGTCAAATGTCTCTTCTATTATGAAGACGCCCTGGGCGTGAGGCTTATCCAGGAGATGTTTTTTATTTACATTCACGCATTTTGGAAAGAGATGCTAAATTAAGTTCTCTTTTAGGTGAAGGAAGTATGATCGCTTTACCAATAGTTGAAACCCAATTGGGACACGTTTCGGCTTATATTCCTACTAATGTCATTTCAATTACTGATGGACAAATATTCTTATTTGCTAACCTATTCAATGCTGGAATCCGACCCGCTATTAATGTGGGTATCTCTGTTTCCAGAGTGGGGTCTGCAGCTCAAGTTAAAGCTATGAAAAAAGTAGCCGGTAAATTAAAACTGGAACTGGCACAATTTGCTTCTGATCTCGATAAAGCTACTTAGAATCAATTGGCAAGAGGTCAACGATTACGTGAATTGCTTAAACAATCCCAACCCGCCCCTCTCGCGGTAGAAGAACAGATACTTACTATTTATACCGGAACAAACGGTTATCTCGATTCATTAGAAATTGGAAAGGTAAGGAAATTTCTAGTTGAGTTACGTACTTACTTAAAAACCAATAAACCACAGTTTCAAGAAATAATATCTTATACCAAGACATTTACCGAGGAAGCGGAAGCCATTTTTAAAGAAGCTATTCAGGAACAGAGGGAACGTTTTATACTTCAGGAACAAGCAGCCTAAACAAATTGATCAACCCTTTCAATTCAATCATTTTTTCCATAAAATAAAAAGGGTACTCAAACGTTTCGGATTCAAATCATGCAAAATTGATTTTTTGATCTCGAAATCTAAAAAAAGATCTGGAAAAAAATTGCGTCCAATAGGATTTGAACCTATACTAAAGGTTTAGAAGACCTCTGTCCTACCCATTAGACAATGGATGCTTTCATTGTTATTTTGGGGTATTTTTTCTGATCTTTTAATCCTTTTAATCTTTGATTTGAAAAAAAGAAGAATATAGTAGGATTTTTGTAAGAAATTTTTTTGAATTGTATATTCAATCATGAATGACGTATTAATTAGACTTAGAGTATTTAAGATAAATATAAATATAGTAAGATAATAGACTAAATATAAAAATATAAAAGGAGATAGAGCGGGTAGCGGGAATCGAACCCGCATCGTTAGCTTGGAAGGCTAGGGGTTATAGTCGACGTCGATTCATCATTTTGAACGTCTCTAATTCAAAACCGAACATGAAACTTTGGTTTCATTCGGCTCCTTTATGGAAAATGGATAAATTGCTAGATTTAAGATGTGAACCAAGTTACAAAAAAAAAAGGATACCCATAACATCTATGGTAACTTTTTTTTGAATATATTCATCAAATCAAAACGACTCGCTTTCTAGATGATCCCTCTAGAAGAAGGCGATTATAACAACCTTTCTAGTTACTTCGTTCTCTATTTCTATTTGAGAGGGTCCTAAGGAAAAGGGTTTTCTTTCCACCGAGCTAAAAAAAGATGTCGATGTCTCTAGTAAACTAAAGACATTATTTAATAGGTATTTTGCTTCAACTTATTCGCTACAAATCAAAACAAAAATTGAAGATTTAGTTACGATTAGAAATTAGAAATCTACTTGTCTATCTTCATCCATGGATTCTTTATTCATACTCATTCAATTGAAAATATTGATCCAATTTTCTCATTTTGTTTCGCAATTTCATAATCCAAGTTTTCAGTTTTTAATTGACCTTGGATAAAAATCCCGAAAATTTCTATTTTCCTTGAATGTTTCATTGAAAGGTAAAGTATTTAATCCTTTAAAAGAAATAAAGTTTTTTATCGGAATATGAATCAAACCGAAAGACCCCTTAACTATTATGGGGGTTAATAGAACGAATCACACTTTTACCACTAAACTATACCCGCTACAATGCAATTATTATATATAAATGGACCTTTTGTCGAGGCACTTATGTATATGTGTAACTGGGCTTCTTATATAAGAAGATATATTTTACTTACATAGTACCGACCCGTTCAGGAATTTAATGAACCAAGCCCTTTTTTTAACTCAGTGGTAGAGTAATCCCATGGTAACGCGTAAGCCCTTGGTTCAAACCCGATAAGGGGCTTTGTTTTTGTTTTTTCAGTCGTAGTATTCATATGAAGAATAGCGATATTCTTAATATGAATAAAAAAGTAACCAACTTTATAATGTATAATATTATCATCTAACGAGTTATAGTATATTAGTTATCACAAATCATGATAAGTCATCTGTTTAATCACCAAAAATTCCTATTTTCAATTAGGCCAATGAAATCCATTGTAAAGATTAGAAATCAATAAAGGAAAAATAAGTAGACCTGACCCATTGAATTATGACCATATCCGCTATTCTGATATTCAAATTCAATAGAGATGAAATTGGAACAAGTTGACCCCCGTTTTTCTTTTCATTTCTTTGGACTCCGCAAGAATTTGTCGATATTTCCAATTCAATCGTCTTGTTCTATAGGAATAAATTGTCATTTCGTTCCTTCACAGAGAACCATTTCTTCTAAGTCACAAGATAAGAAAAATTTTCACAATCTTTCTTTGATTACAGGATCGAGATTCATTTATATCTATATAATATTTCTATTTAGATTTATAGCTATCAGATCGCGGCTTGTTGTACCAAAAATTTCCATTTCGTAGCATCCAATTTTTTTCTGAAGATATGAAGAATGGATGCGGGATAAATACTCTCATTTCCAGTCTCCTATTATTGTTATTGTATTGAGTATTAAAGTGAAGTAAGAAATTGGAAACTATCTCTATTCTAACCAAGAAATAGAAAAAACTTAGTCATTTTAGTATACATAAAAAATTAGAAATTAGAATAGAAAGAGAGTTCTTTTTCTTAATCTCATGAACAAGATCTAAGAATCCATTTATTTTATGGAATAAGATGGCGGTAGGTCTGAGGATCAACCGGTAGTGCGCGAGGGGATTGCTTTTTCCTTGAACAGTTCTTTCAAAAAACGAATATATCTGATTCATGAGTCATAATAAGACAAGTCATGATTCAGATGCTTAATAATAATAAGAAGAAGGAATAATCAAATTGAATTCATTGGGCGGTCAATTTATGGGCCAATAAAGGATTTTTATCTTCGAAACCCATTGTAAGGGGTAGTGCACGAGAAAACAATCATGCAGAAATGATCGACTCTTTGGACGCCCCAAAAATACTATGAGGTGTTTAGAAATGGTCGAAGTAGTTGAATAGGAGGATTACGATGACTATAGCCCTTGGTAAATTGACCAAAGACGAAAAGGATTTGTTTGATATTATGGATTACTGGTTACGTAGGGACCGTTTCGTTTTTGTAGGCTGGTCCGGCCTATTGCTTTTTCCTTGTGCCTATTTCGCCGTGGGGGGTTGGTTCACGGGTACAACCATTGTAACTTCATGGTATACCCATGGATTGGACAGTTCCTATTTGGAAGGCTGCAATTTCTTTACTGCCGCAGTTTCTACTCCTGCTAATAGTTTAGCACATTCTTTGTTATTACTATGGGGTCCTGAAGCACAAGGAGATTTTACTCGTTGGTGTCAATTAGGCGGTGTATGGACTTTTGTTGCTCTCCACAGAGCTTTTGGACTAATAGGTTTCATGTTACGTCAATTTGAACTTGCTCGATCTGTTCAATTGCGACCTTATAATGCAATCGCATTCTTTGGTCCAATTGCCGTTTTTGTTTCTCTATTCCTGATTTATCCACTAGGTCAGTCTGGTTGGTTCTTTGCGCCTAGTTTTGGTGTAGCAGCTATCTTTTGATTTATCCTCTTTTTTCAAGGATTTCATAACTGGACATTAAACCCATTTCATATGATGGGAGTTGCCGGTGTATTAGGCGCTGCTTTGCTATGCGCTATTCATGGTGCTACCGTAGAAAATACTTTATTTGAAGATGGGGATGGCGCAAACACATTCCGTGCTTTTAACCCAACTCAAGCTGAAGAAACTTTTTCAATGGTCACTGTTAATCGCTTTTGGTCCCAAATCTTTGGGGTTGCTTTTTCCAATAAACATTGGTTACATTTCTTTATGTTATTTGAACCAGTAACTGGTTTATGGATGAGTGCTCTTGGAGTAGTCGGTCTGGCCTTGAACCTACGTGCCTGTGACTTTGTTTCTCAAGAAATTCGCGCGGCGGAAGATCCTGAATTTGAGACTTTCTATATCAAAAATATTCTCTTAAACAAAGGTATTCGTGCTTGGATGGCAGCTCAATATCAGCCTCATGAAAACCTTATATTCCCTAAGGAGGTTCTACCCCGTGGAAATGCTCTTTAATTGAACTTTAGCTTTAGCTGGTCTTGACCAAGAAACCACCGGTTTCGCTTGGTGGGCCGGGAATGCCCGGCTTATCAATTTATCCGGTAAACTACTAGGGGCTCATGTAGCCCATGCCGGATTAATAGTATTCTGGGCCGGAGCAATGAATCTATTTGAAGTGGCTCATTTCGTACCAGAAAAGCCTATGTATGAACAAGGATTATTTTACTTCCCCACCTAGCTACTCTAGGTTGGGGGGTAGGTCCTGGTGGGGAAGTTATAGATACTTTTCCGTACATTGTATCTGGAGTACTTCATTTAATTTCCAATGCAGTATTGGGCTTTGGCGGTATTTATCATGCACTTTTAGGACCTGAGACGCTTGAAGAATCTTTCCATTCTTCGGTTATGTATGGAAAGATAGAAATAAAATGACCACAATTTTAGGTATTCACTTAATCTTGTTAGCTCTAGGTGCTTTTCTTCTAGTATTCTAGGCTCTTTATTTTGGGGGTGTATATGATACTTGGGCTCCGGGAGGAGGAGATGTAAGAAAAATCACCAACTTGACGTTTAGCCCAAGTATCATATTTGGTTATTTACTTGAATCGCCCTTTGGGGGGGGGAGGATGGATTGTTAGTGTAGACGATTTGGAAGATATAATCGGAGGCCATGTATGGTTAGGTTCCATTTGTATACTTGGTGGAATTTTGGCATATCTTAACCAAACCCTTCGCATGGGCTCTATGTGCACTTGTATGGTCTAGAGAGGCTTACTTATCTTATAGTTTAGCGGCTATATCTGTCTTTGGTTTCATTGCTTGTTGTTTTGTCTGGTTCAATAATACGGCTTATCCTAGTAAGTTTTATGGACCCACTGGACCAGAAGCTTCTCAAGCACAAGCATTTACTTTTCTAGTTAGAGACCAACGTCTTGGAGCTAACGTGGGATCCGCTCAAGGGCCTACCGGTTTAGGTAAATATTTAATGCGTTCCCCGACCGGAGAAGTCATTTTTGGAGGAGAAACTATGCATTTTTTGGATTTGCGTGCTCCTTGGTTAGAACCTCTAAGGGGTCCAAATGGGTTGGACTTGAGTCGGCTGAAAAAAGACATACAACCTTGGCAAGAACGTCATTCCGCAGAATATATGACTCATGCTCCTTTAGGTTCTTAAAATTTAGTGGGTGGAGTAGCTACCGATATCAATGCAGTCAATTATGTGTCTCCTAGAAGTTGGTTAGCTACTTCTCAATTTGTTCTAGGATTCTTCTTCTTCGTAGGGCATTTGTGGCACGCAGGAAGGGCTCGTGCAGCTGCAGCAGGATTTGATAAAGGAATTGATCGTGATTTTGTACCTGTTCTTTCCATGACCCC
>NW_027491965.1:0-18616 GCF_021521415.1 Bidens hawaiensis
GGGAAACATTACTTAACCCCCAGATTATCTATAATCTGTACTGGGTCACTTAGTGTTTCTTCACCTAGTCTTGTTACCACACCTGATAATACTAATAAAGTTTGAATAATAAATAAATAATGAAAAAAAACCTTTATCAGGTTGACTGGTAGGCTGAGCAAAAGGAGCACTGTCAATATGATACTCTCGGTTACCCGTATCTGGAGCGATCTCGTGTCGTTTCGGTATCAAACCCGGGTACCGTTTTCTTCGGTGACATTTAGGCGAAAATAGTAAACAAACCAACACCAAAACAATAAGCCCGAACACTGATGCTATTGATACCCAAACAGTCTTTTTAGCACTCCATGATTTCTTGGTAGTGGTGGAGTTGTGATCTTGTGTGGATGCGGGACCACTGGCTTGTTGTGGTCCTTGTTTACCGGGTGTTTGTTTAGGTGACAGAAAGAAAGGTGTTCCTGAGCCTGTGGGGGTGTTTGGGTACGGGGATAACAGGGGAGCGGTTGTCGAATTGGTGTTGAATGGATTCCCGTCTTTTTTGAAATCGGGTATGGATAGTAGTTTGTCGGGTATGGGCCCGTTGAAGAGGTTATTTTCTATGTTTCTGTTTAAAAGGAAAATAATAAGTTAATAAAAAATATAAAATAGAGTTATGTTCTGTTTTCGTCTATGTGGTTTCGTTCCCGTAGTTTAGCCGCCATTTTAACTGGTTCAGCCCAGATGAATTTAATAAACAGGGGTATTTTGGTCATTTTTGTGAAAATTAATAGAAAGAATTTAACATAGTAGTGTTGTCACAAAAACGGTTAAAAATTGAAACCAAGTGACTTAAAGGGTTGATGGTTGCAATTTTGGACCGACGCAGTTAAAATGGCCAAACCATATAAGTCATAAATGAACATATAAAGTTGAAGGTGATTTAGAAGCTTACAGATCATGCAATGGAAGATCTTCAAGAACATCAAGAGTTCCTGAAAGCTTATTGTTCTGCAAATGACTGCACACACACGTGCGGGTCAAATCAGAAGTCTAACGGATTGAAACGATATAACTATTGTAAACATATTTGACATACTAATTATTTATAATGAATGTGTGTTGTTGACAAGATGATTACTCACAAGGTAGTTAAAGAAGATAAACTCGATAACGATGAAGGTAATTCTCCACTCAAACTGTTACTGGATAAATCTCTGCAAAGTTAAAAAAAAATTAAAAATAAATTAAAAACATCTAGAAAATGTGAAATAAAGTGTGATTCTTTAAGATTATGAAACTTACAGGTTGACCAAAGCAGTTAAGCCTTCAAAGGAATCCGGTATTTCGCCAGATAAGCTGTTATCATTTAGAGACCTGAAATGCAAGAAACATAACATATAATTCACGTTAATAATATAAATCTAAATCTTAAACAGAATAAATGCAAATCAATCCAACCCGTTTGAGACAACACAAAACCAAAATAGACACGATAATAAGTAAAACGTGTCGAAATAGTAGGGATGTGAATTTATATGACACGAGTTCGCGGGTTTGAAATAGTAGGGATGTGAATTTATATGAAACCTATTTATAGTTAAAAAAATGTATTTTATGTCATATCTTAAAAAGGTTTTTGTATTTTCTGCCAAACGAGACTGACATCAAGTTTTCATAATTTAAACGTATCTGTTTTATAAATGTATTTAACTTTTGTTATAAATTTATAATCTTAGTATATTAATATGATAGAAACAAAAAGATAAAAACAATTTCGGGTTAAACGGGCCGTGTTCATGCCAGACCGTGAATATTCATGTCACGTTCGGGTTCACGTGTCTGACATGATTTCCGGGTGTTTGTGTCAGGTTCGCGGTACCCATTGTTAGGTTCGGAGTCACACACAAACACGAATACAATAGTAAAACCGAAAGAATAAACGAAAGAGACACAAGGATTTAAGTGGTTCGGTCACGGTGTATGACCTACGTCCACTGTCGATAACTAGGGTTTTCTTATTATTGAGTGATACAAACTTACAAGTACAGGAGAGAATAAATAGACTAGACAATTAGGGTTTAACCCTTTAACTAAACTGGGCCTGATTAGAGCTTTTGGGCTTGGCCAAAACTCAAACAGCTTAATCTCCTAATTCTGTCTATTCGTCTAAACCGGACCAGACCCATGATGGATCGGAGACCACAACATAACAATCTCCCACTTGGGCTTCGAGACATCTTCTCTAAGCCACCACTTGGATGCGTCAAACATTTCAACCTGCTCCCATTTGGAGACGTAAAATGTCTTCACCTGCATTGCCTTGTACATGTAAAATAAAACCCATCTGGTTTTGCACCTCCTAGTTACCCTTCGCCTTCTCAACATTATTCCTGAAGGCCTGCTGAAGCTCTGCACAGCTTCAGCTTATCCAGTATCACCGGCTTGGTGAACATATCTGCTGGATTCTTAGCACCTGAGATATTTTTCAAACTGAAAACACCATCACTGATCAAATCTCTGACAAAGTGATATCTCCTCCCGATGTGCTTAGTCTTCGAATGATAGACTGGATTCTTCGCAAGTTTCACTGCACTCTCATTGTCACAATATAAGAAGAACTCTGCCTGTTTCTTTCCCAACTCTTCAAGAAAAGTTCTCAACCATACTAATTCTTTACTTGCTTCGGCTGCTGCCATATATTCTGCCTCAGTGGTTGATAAAGCAACACTTTTCTGAAGTCTGGACATCCAACATACTGCTGTTCCCCCAACTGTGAAAACATAACCAGTAGTGCTTTTAAACGTCTTCTTACATCCACCCAGATCAGCATCTGAATAACCCCTGAGAATTGTATCATTCCCCTTAAAACATAACCCCAAACTGGAAGTACCCTTTAAGTATCTGAGTAACCATTTCACCGCTTCCCAATGTTCCTTTCCCGGATCCGACATAAAACGACTAACTACCCCGACAGCATGAGCAATGTCTGGCTGTGTACAAACCATGGCGTACATAAGACTGCCAACAGCAGATGCATACGGAACTTTAGCCATCTCTGTTCTTTCTTCCTCTGTTCTGGGAGACTGGTCTTTGGTAAGTTTGAAATGACTTCCCAAAGGTGTGTTTCTCGGTTTAGTCTTCTCATCATTCATCCTGAATCTTTCTAACACTTTCCCTATGTATTTCTCTTGGGATAGTGTTATGGAGCCATCTTTCTTTCTGGATATACTCATCCCCAAAATCTGTTTGGCTGGACCAAGATCTTTCATCTCAAATTCATCAGACAACTGTTTCTTCAACTTGCGAATCTCCTTCATATCAGATCCTGCAATTAACATATCATCTACATAAAGAAGTAGAATGATATATGAGCCTTTAAACTTCTTTAAGTAGCAGCAATGGTCGGCCTCGCATTTCTTGTACCCAGTTCTCACCATAAAATCATCAAACTTTAGGTACCATTGCCTAGGTGCCTGCTTCAGACCATACAAGCTTTTCTTCAATTTGCAGACCCATTTTTCTTTCCTGGCAACCTGAAATCCCTCAGGTTGTGCCATATAGATCTCCTCGTCAAGATCACCATGTAAAAATGCTGTCTTAACATCTAATTGCTCTAGATGTAAATTTTCTGCAGCAACAATACTTAAGATCAATCTGATGGTGGTCATCTTCACAACTGGAGAGAATATTTCATTATAATCAATTCCCTTCTTTTGCTGGAAACCCTTGACCACTAAACGAGCTTTGTATCGTTTAGACCCATCATGTTCTTCCTTGACTCTATAGACCCATTTATTCTGTAGAACTCTTTTATCTGGTGGAAACTTGGTTAAAACCCAAGTCTGGTTTTTACTCAAAGAGTTCATCTCCTCCTTCATAGCATGCTCCCACTGGAGCGAATCTTTCAACTTAAGTGCTTCATAATAACTCTCTGGCTCACCATTTTCAGTTAAAAGGAGATAATTAACTGAAGGTTTGTAACGTACCGGCTGTTTAGAAACTCTGGTGGACCTCCTAACCCAGTGCTGAGGCGGGTCAGGTTCTTGTGGAGACTGTTCATCCTCAGACTCTGAACTCCCACTGTCAGAGACTCCCTCTGACTCTTCATTTCCACCAATATCATCATCTTCAAATTCAGGAACTGTGGTTTCTTCAGTTTCTGTCTCGGGTTCGGTAGCTGACTCAACTGTCTTTTTCTGAGCATCAATTTCATATTCAACCTGCTCTTTCTGAACCCTTGATTTTGAAGTGTTTCTATCTTTGTATAACTCAGCCTCATTAAAAGTTGCATGCTTGCTTCTGACTACTTTTCTGCTTTCTAAATCCCAAAGCCTGTAGCCCATTTCGTTTGACCCATATCCAATGAAAACATATTTTTTAGCTTTAGCATCAAGCTTGTCATTTTTCACTAGATCATAAGCGCTACACCCAAAGACTTTCAAATGCTTATAATCTGCAGCTTTACCTTTCCACTCTTCTTCTGGTGTCTTGAAACCCAGCGGTACTGACAATCCCCGGTTAATTAAATAAGCTGCAGTGTTAACTGCATCTGCCCAGAACGTCTTTGGAAGCCCGGCATTAAGTCTCATACTTCTTGCCCTTTCATTTAACGTCCTGTTCATTCGTTCTGCCACTCCATTTTGTTGAGGAGTGCCAGGGACTGTAAAGATCATCCGAATACCGTACTCTTCACAATAATCACGGAATTCTTTGCTAACGTATTCACCACCGTTATCCGACTTCAAGCATTTCACCTTCAAATCAGTTTCCAATTCAACAGCAGTTTTCCATTTCTTAAAAATATCAAAAACATCAGATTTATTTTTAAGAAAGTAAACCCATACCTTGCGTGTCGAATCATCAATGAAGGTGACATAATAGTGCGATCCTCCCAAAGAAGAGACTGAAGTTGGTCCATAGACATCAGAGTGAATAAGCTCCAATTTCTGAGCTTTCGGTTGTTTTCCGGTCTTCACAAAAGATACTGTCACACCCGGCCCTGAACGGCGGAAACAGCCGGGCGCGCGCGAGTGGGGATTGATAATTAAGCACGGGTCATTGCAAACATTCAAAGTAAGATTTTCATTGCGCATGAAATGTTTAATACAAATACATTACATTGTTTAAAAATTACATAAAAACATCCAAGTATAAAAACTGTTGAAGATTTCCACGCCATATCCCCTTGCGCGGCGGGAACAACCGCGCGCATCGAAGGGATAGAACTAAAATCTTCTAAAAAGCTAGTTTTAGATGTTCAGCGTGAGGTGCTCTAAGTGTGACTTCATGCGCTACCTAGTTATCTCCTGAAAGACACGTAAAACATTTGAATCAGTATAAACTGAGTGAGTTCACAAGTTTTAGTAACTTGATAAATCGTATTGCATCATAGTCTTTATAAAAATCATTCTATAACATAATTCTGATAGCATCATTGAAACACATGCTTAGTAAAACATAGTTCTGATAACATAATCTGATAAAATCGTTCCGCGGGCTACGCGCGAACATTTCTGGGAACTGTGCTCATCTGTGTAAGTGGCGCTGCCACTACGAGCGAAATAAGTAATACCGTCCCGCGGGTTACGCGCGGACACATCTGAAAAACCGTGCTCGTCCGTGTAAGTGGCGCTGCCACTACGAGCGAATAATACCGTCCCGCGGGTTACGCGCGGACGTTGTGCCGGAAAACAAGGCGCTCGTCTGTGTAAGAGGAGCGACCTCTACGAGCGGGCTCAATCCCATAGTACTGCCCCGTGACATGCTAGGCACTCGTCTGTGTAAGAGGTGCGACCCCTACGAGTGGGCGGATCAAACCAGCAGTCCATACCCTTAGAGTTCCAATGGTAAAGTGATCATTTACTCGAATTCTGGCGCACATACATCGTAAACCATAGATAACCGTTTGCATTGCTCATCATGAAACATAATTTAAACACAATCGTTCGCATAACTTGTAAGTATACCATGATAAATCGTAATTTAAGTACGTGTCCCTCGCCCTGAAAACAGTTTAAAAACAGTGAAAATAGGGGCTGTGAGACTCACCTGTGGTTCTTGTTAAGGGATTAATCGAGATTCGGGTTTTCTTGGTGTTGGCCTCGGAATTGAAGGTCTAGAATACGATTAAATAACAAGAAGTATATATATTAAGATCAAGAAATAGGAGAATATAAGGGTTGGAAAGTAGATCTCAAGGTTATAATCTCGGCTTACCTAGTAACAGGATCGGAAATGAAAACAACTGATGCTTGGGAGATGATTAGTGCAAGTTTGCAGTTCTTAAGTGTGTTTGGGTGATAATTTGGGTTACATATTTATAGGCAAGATTTAGGGAACACAATCCCTTGCTTTAGGGGATTGAAATCTTTTCATACCTAGGTGTAATGATGATAAAGTATGGAAATTATTATTATTTATTTAAAAGTGGAGGAGTGGATAAAAGATTCTGATTTGATTTGGACAGGACATGCAGGTCTGTGGTTGGTGAGAGTAGGGTGGCTGACAGTTGACTTTTCATGTTACAGTGTGCTTTTTCAGGTGCTTTTGTCAGTTGTACAGTAAAAAGTGGAAATCTCTGAAACACGCAACTGTTTCCTTTTTGGGCGGGAATAATCCCCTTATATCTGGAGATTAGGCTAAGTGTTCTGCGCGTATAGCTTTGTGCGCATAGCTTTCTGCGTGAAGGACATTTCTTTGCTGCGGGTAGGTACGTAACCTTCTCGCAGTCAGGGACATTGAGTTTCATTTGTAGATTCTCCAGGTGGTCTTGGTATTTCAACATAGTGATCAGTTATGTTGAAGTCAATTCCATCTTGGAGCTTCAGATAAACTAACTCTCAATGTACCCGCCATGCGGGGAGGTTAGTTCCCCTTCTGCACGCGCATAAACGATTTGGGATGCACCCGCCTTAGCATCATGCGGGACGATCAACCCATTAGACAACATAAAGTTAAGTTACATGAAAACATAAAGCCAAAACATTCGCGCATGGCGCATATAACATATGCCCACGCTGGTTCTTACATCGCGCGCTCGCGCAGGGCGCACATAACGTGCCCGCGCTGACTCTAACATAGCGCGCTCGCGCAGGGCGCACATAACACATGCCCGCGCTGATTCTAATATAGCGCGCTCGCGCACGGCGCACATAACACATGCCCGCGCTGATTCTAATATAGCGCGCTCGCGCACGGCGCACATAACACATGCCCGCGCTGATTCTAATATAGCGCGCATAATATTCACAATCACCTAATTATTAGGTTGATTACTTAGTTTATAGGATTGGGAAATTACCGGGTGTCACATTTTCCCCCTGTTAAGAGAATTTCGTCCCGAAATTTAGGAGACGTCGCTGGCAGAAGCCATGCTCTGAAAGAGGTGTGGGTATTTCTTGCGCATTTGGTCTTCTCTTTCCCAAGTGAATTCAGGCCCACGCCTTGAGTTCCATTGAACCTTTACTAACTTGATTCGACTTCTGCGCAACTTTTGTTCTTTCCAATCGGTTACGGCTATAGGCTCTTCTACGAAGTGCAGTTGTTTGTCGATGTGAATCTCTTCCAACGGTAAAATCAACGTTTCGTCAGATAAACACTTTTTGAGGTTGGACACATGAAACGTATCATGAACTCCACTGAGTTCGGCGGGTAAACGGAGTTTATAAGCAACCGGACCGATCCTTTCCAGGATCTCAAATGGTCCAATGTAGCGCGGATTCAACTTTCCTCGCTTGCCGAAACGGGGGACTCCTTTCCATAGAGAGACTTTCAAAAGTACTCTATCCCCTACTTGAAACTCCAACGGTTTTCTTCGCACATCTGCGTAGCTCTTCTGTCTGTCGCGTGCTGTCTTAAGGCGATCCCGTATCTGAAAAATCTTGTCTGTTGTTTCTTGGATCAATTCTGGACCAGTCATTTGCTTGTCACCCACTTCAGCCCAGCACAGTGGGGATCTACACTTGCGCCCATACAAAGCTTCAAACGGCGCAGCCTTGAGGCTTGTGTGATAACTGTTGTTGTATGAAAATTCAACCAATGGGAGATGAGTATCCCAGCTACCCCCGAAATCGATTGCGCACGCGCGTAACATATCTTCCAATGTCTGGATTGTTCGCTCGCTTTGTCCATCCGTTTGGGGATGATAAGCTGTACTCATGTCAAGACGAGTACCTAAAGCCCCTTGTAACGATCTCCAAAACCTTGAGGTGAACCGACTATCTCTATCAGAAATGATGGACACTGGGACTCCATGTTTTGAAACTACTTCTCGAATATACAATCGGGCTAACTTTTCCATCTTATCGGTTTCCTTGATCGGCAGGAAGTGCGCTGACTTAGTTAGCCAATCTACAATAACCCAGATCGTGTCGTAACCCCCAGGTGTCCTTGGCAGTTTGGTAATGAAGTCCATAGAGATTTGTTCCCACTTCCACATGAGAATTTCTGGCTGTTGAAGCAACCCTGATGGTTTCTGGTATTCAGCCTTTACCTTCGAACACGTCAGGCACTTACTGACATACATCGCGATGGCGCCCTTCAGATTGGGCCACCAATACAGTGCTTTAACATCTTGGTACATCTTGTCTGCGCCAGGATGTACGGAATACCGCGTCTTGTGAGCTTCGTTTAATACTTGCTCGCGCAATCCTCCCTTGAGAGGGACCCATATGCGGTTAGCGAAATATAGATTGCCGTTCTCTTTAAGTTCCAAACTCTTAATCATACCCCCAAGGGATTCGTTTTTAACAAACTCTGGTTTCAAGGCTTCTTGCTGAGCGTCTCGGATGCGGGTAGAGAGCTCTGCGCGAATGATCAGTTTTAGAGCCTTGACTCGTAGCGTTTTTATTCGCTCCTTCCTACTTAGCGCGTCTGCTACCACATTCGCCTTTCCAGGGTGATACTTAATTTCACAATCATAATCATTCAACAACTCCACCCATCTTCGTTGCCTCATGTTTAAATCCTTTTCATCAAATATATGTTGAAGGCTCTTGTGATCCGTAAAGATTATACACTTCGTACCATAGAGGTAATGGCGCCAAATCTTTAGCGCGAAGACAACCGCTCCAAGTTCCAGATCATGCGTTGTGTAGTTCTTTTCATTGGTCTTGAGTTGGCGCGAGGCATACGCTATGACTTTGTCTCGCTGCATAAGGACACATCCGAGTCCCTGATGTGAAGCGTCGCAGTAAACGACGATGTCATCCGTCCCTTCGGGCAGAGACAAAATTGGCGCACTACATAACTTCTGTTTCAACATTTGAAATGCCGCTTCCTGATTTTCGCCCCAAACAAACTTCTTGTCTTTCTGAGTTAGCGCGGTCAGAGGTAGAGCTATCTTGGAGAAGTTCTCAATGAAGCGTCGATAGTAGCCAGCTAGTCCTAGGAATTGCCTCACCTCAGTTGGAGTTTTTGGCGCTTCCCAGTTTTCGATGGCCTTGACTTTGGAAGGATCAACGTGTATTCCTTTCTCGTTTACAACGTGACCGAGAAAGTGAACTTCTCTAAGCCAAAACTCGCACTTGGAAAACTTCGCATACAACTTTTCTTTCCTCAACAATTCCAAAATCAATCTCAGGTGTTGCTCATGCTCGGCCTTGGTCCGAGAGTAAATCAGAATATCATCTATAAATACAATCACAAACTTATCCAAGTATGGTTTGCACACGCGGTTCATCAGATCCATGAATACAGCCGGCGCATTAGTTAGCCCGAAAGGCATCACTAAGAACTCATAATGGCCGTATCTAGTTCGGAAGGCTGTTTTCGGCACATCTTCCTCATGGACCCTAAGTTGGTGGTATCCTGACCGTAGGTCTACCTTCGAATAATAACTGGATCCCTGCAACTGGTCAAATAAGTCGTCAATCCTCGGTAAGGGGTACCGATTCTTGACTGTCAGCTTGTTCAGCTCCCTGTAGTCAATACACATTCTGAACGAACCATCCTTCTTCTTAACAAACAGTACTGGAGCTCCCCAAGGTGAAAAGCTTGGGCGTATGAAACCCTTATCCAATAGTTCCTGTAACTGATTGGATAGCTCTTGCATCTCAGATGGAGCTAGTCGATAAGGCGCTCGAGCTACTGGCGCAGCTCCTGGGACTAAATCAATACGAAATTCGACTTGTCGCGGTGGCGGTAATCCGGGCAAATCTTCAGGAAAAACTTCTGGAAATTCGCGCACTACTGGTAAGTCTTCAATTCTTCGCTCATCTCCTTTCTTCTCTACTACATGCGCCAGGAAGGCGTAGCACCCTTTCCTTAGGCACTTGCGCGCCTTTAGGCACGAAATCAGTTTTGTCGCAACTCCCATTCTTTCCCCTTGAATTACCAAGGTTTCTCCGTTCAACAGTGGGACCCGAACATGCTTCTCATGGCAAATAACCTCCGCGTGGTTCTCGACTAACCAATCCATACCTACCACAATGTCAAAACTTCCCAAGTCTATTGGCAACAAGTTAATATTGAACCCGTGACCTCCCATGACTATTACACATTGTTCAGTTCTTTCGTTCGCGCATAACTGCCTACCGTTGGCTAGTTCTATAGTATAAGGTGTGTCTAGCCTACTGGTTGCTAAGCCTAGGGAGTCTTTAAACTCAGCGGATATAAAACTTAGGTCAGCGCCAGTATCAAATAAGACAGATGCAAAATGGCCGTTAAGCAAAAACGTACCGGTTACCACATTCGGCTCTTCTTTAGCTTCGCCCGCGCCGATCACAAAAGCTCTCCCGCGAGCTTGGTTTCCCTTGTGCGGGCAATCCCGACTGAAATGCCCTGGCCTTCCGCATGCGTAGCAGTTGTCACTGGCTCCAGCTTCCTTAGCACGGCAATTCACCGTCTTGTGCCCTGGCCTGTTACATTTGGCGCACATGACGCTCGCGCATTCACCCTCGTGGTGAAACTTGCATTTGTTGCACCATGGGTAAGGCCCGCTGTATCCTTTCCTTGATGGCTCCGCGGCTTGGATCGCGTAAACCCTTGCGCTCTCCTGCTTCTTGAACGGTGGCTGCTTGGAGTCAGACCCTCGGTGGTGAGAGTTCCATTTCCTCTTGGAGTCAGAGGTTCGCTGCTCGATTCCGCGCGTAGTCAACATACCCGCACGGACCGTATCCCTTGTAAGGGTGATGGCCCGCGCTACCCGCCTCATCAAAGGTTGGAGGTGCTGCGGCGTTGAGCGGAACCCTAACAACAGGAGGTAACCCAAAGATATACCTCTCGATCTTCTTTTCCTCCGTGTTTGCCATGTCTGGCACCAACTGGAAAAGCTCGTTGAACCGGTTGTTGTAGGCGTCGATATCCGTTCCTACCATGGTGTGGTTCCAGAATTCCTGTTGCAGACTCTGAATTTCTGCGCGAGAGCAGAACTTTCTCATCAACATTTCCTTCAGTTCCTCCCAGGTCTTGTGGAGAGCAACTTCTCGCCCCAAAGTCTTCACTTGAAGCTTCCACCAAGACGAAGCTGCTTCTTGGAACATGCAGGTCGCGTAAAGGACCTTCTGGTTCTCACTACATCCGCTAATGGAGAGAACTGTCTCCATCTTGTCAATCCAGTTGTAGAGCCCAATGGCCCCTTCGGTACCCTTGAATGGCCAAGGCCTACAGGCCATAAATGTCTTATAGGAGCACCCTTTGTCCAAGGCTCCTGATTCGGGTTCTGGGGTCTCGTTCTCTTGACGACCCTGACTAGATTCGGCCTTGCTGGCCTCATGTGTTGCGATCGTTTGCGCGATTATTTCCGCGAGTTCCTCGGGTGTCATGGTAATTCCCTTGGCTCTAGTTGGAGGCATTCTCGTTCTTAAAAAGAGAAAATATAACAAACTTAGCGCATGTACTCTGAGCACGCAATGTTCTTATCTTTATTCACTAGATACTATGTGACCCGTGTTCTTAAGTGTGTGTATAGTTTCTTTTGAAAATATTTTCTTTGAAAAATATTTCATGCGATTCCCCAACGGTTATAGTCTAGGTTAAAACTTCTTTTCCTAGTTCGCTATAACCAGTGCTCTGATACCAATCTGTCACACCCGGCCCTGAACGGCGGAAACAGCCAGGCGCGCGCGAGTGGGGATTGATAATTAAGCACGGGTCATTGCAAACATTCAAAGTAAGATTTTCATTGCGCATGAAATGTTTAATACAAATACATTACATTGTTTAAAAATTACATAAAAACATCCAAGTATAAAAACTGTTGAAGATTTCCACGCCATATCCCCTTGCGCGGCGGGAACAACCGCGGGCATCGAAGGGATAGAACTAAAATCTTCCAAAAAGCTAGTTTTAGATGTTCAGCGTGAGGTGCTCTAAGTGTGACTTCATGCGCTACCTAATTATCTCCTGAAAGACACGTAAAACATTTGAATCAGTATAAACTGAGTGAGTTCACAAGTTTTAGTAACTTGATAAATCGTATTGCATCATAGTCTTTATAAAAATCATTCTATAACATAATTCTGATAGCATCATTGAAACACATGCTTAGTAAAACATAGTTCTGATAACATAATCTGATAAAATCGTTCCGCGGGCTACGCGCGAACATTTCTGGGAACTGTGCTCGTCTGTGTAAGTGGCGCTGCCACTACGAGCGAAATAAGTAATACCGTCCCGCGGGTTACGCGCGGACACATCTGAAAAACCGTGCTCGTCCGTGTAAGTGGCGCTGCCACTACGAGCGAATAATACCGTCCCGCGGGTTACGCGCGGACGTTGTGCCGGAAAACAAGGCGCTCGTCTGCGTAAGAGGAGCGACCTCTACGTGCGGGCTCAATCCCATAGTACTGCCCCGTGACATGCTAGGCACTCGTCTGTGTAAGAGGTGCGACCCCTACGAGTGGGCGGATCAAACCAGCAGTCCATACCCTTAGAGTTCCAATGGTAAAGTGATCACTTACTCGAATTCTGGCGCACATACATCGTAAACCATAGATAACCGTTTGCATTGCTCATCATGAAACATAATTTAAACACAATCGTTCGCACAACTTGTAAGTATACCATGATAGTACGTGTCCCTCGCCCCGAAAACAGTTTAAAAACAGTGAAAATAGTGAAAATAGGGGCTGTGAGACTCACCTGTGGTTCTTGTTAAGGGATTAATCGAGATTCGGGTTTTCTTGGTGTTGGCCTCGGAATTGAAGGTCTAGAATACGATTAAATAACAAGAATTATATATATTAAGATCAAGAAATAGGAGAATATAAGGGTTGGAAAGTAGATCTCAAGGTTATAATCTCGGCTTACCTAGTAACAGGATCGGAAATGAAAACAACGGATGCTTGGGAGATGATTAGTGCAAGTTTGCAGTTCTTAAGTGTGTTTGGGTGATAATTTGGGTTACATATTTATAGGCAAGATTTAGGGAACACAATCCCTTGCTTTAGGGGATTGAAATCTTTTCATACCTAGGTGTAATGATGATAACGTATGGAAATTATTATTATTTATTTAAAAGTGGAGGAGTGGATAAAAGATTCTGATTTGATTTGGACAGGACATGCAGGTCTGTGGTTGGTAAGAGTAGGGTGGCTGACAGTTGACTTTTCATGTTACAGTGTGCTTTTTCAGGTGCTTTTGTCAGTTGTACAGTAAAAAGTGGAAATCTCTGAAACACGCAACTGTTTCCTTTTTGGGCGGGAATAATCCCCTTATATCTGGAGATTAGGCTAAGTGTTCTGCGCGTATAGCTTTGTGCGCATAGCTTTCTGCGTGAAGGACATTTCTTTGCTGCGGGTAGGTACGTAACCTTCTCGCAGTCAGGAACATTGAGTTTCATTTGTAGATTCTCCAGGTGGTCTTGGTATTTCAACATAGTGATCAGTTATGTTGAAGTCAATTCCATCTTGGAGCTTCAGATAAACTAACTCTCAATGTTCCCGCCATGCGGGGAGGTTAGTTCCCCTTCTGCACGCGCATAAACGATTTGGGATGCACCCGCCTTAGCATCATGCGGGACGATCAACCCATTAGACAAAATAAAGTTAAGTTACATGAAAACATAAAGCCAAAACATTCGCGCATGGCGCATATAACATATGCCCACGCTGGTTCTTACATCGCGCGCTCGCGCAGGGCGCACATAACGTGCCCGCGCTGACTCTAACATAGCGCGCCTCGCGCAGGGCGCACATAACACATGCCCGCTCTGATTCTAATATAGCGCGCTCGCGCACGGCGCACATAACACATGCCCGCGCTGATTCTAATATAGCGCGCTCGCGCACGGCGCACATAACACATGCCCGCGCTGATTCTAATATAGCGCGCATAATATTCACAATCACCTAATTATTAGGTTGATTACTTAGTTTATAGGATTGAGAAATTACCGGGTGTCACAGATACTTTCTTCTTTTTACCGAAAACACATGGTTCACAAAATTCAGATTCAACCTTCTTCAGTTCTGGAATTTTTCCTCTAGCAACGAGCATTTTCATCCCTTTTTCACTCATGTGGCCGAGTCGTTGGTGCCACAAACTAGACTGACTCGGTCCACTGGTCACTGCATTTACCCCATCAGCTGGAATTTCAACCATGTATAAAGTGCCCTTCTTTTTACCTCTGGCGATCACAAGATTCCCTTTCACAACTTTCCATTGACCCCCACCAAACATAACATCATATCCTTGGTCATCTAACTGCCCAACAGAAATTAGCTTTCTTCTAAGGCTAGGAACGACCCGAACATCCTTTAGAGTCCATGAGGTGCCCAATGAAGTTTTTAGTTCAATATCCCCCATCCCCGTGATATCAACAGCATGATTATTAGCCAAACGAACTTTACCAAAATTACCTGTTCGGAGATTCTTCATCTTCTTCGTGCTATAAGTGGCATGAAAAGATGCACCAGAATCCATAATCCATGAATCTGTTGATTCTTCAACACAGCAGATAAGAGTCTCTTCTGAACCTTCTGAATCATCTGAACCGGTGGCCAGATTAACTTCCTTCTTAGATTCTTTCTTTTCTTTTGAAATTGAGGGGTTAGGGCATTGGTTTCTGAAATGCCCCATTTCTTTGCAATTCCAACACTCAATGTCTTTTCTGGGCTTTGACTGACTTCTTCTTCTAGACTTTGACCTACCCCTGCCATTACCTTTCTCTCTTCTCCTACCTCTCCCTTCGGTGCTCAATATAGAACTAGATGTCTCACCAGAATTCCTTCTTCTTATGTCCTCCCCTAAAATCAAATCCCGGACTCCTTCAAAAGTAAGCTTAGTATTCCCAGAAGAACTACTAACTGCAGTAACAGTCCCTGACCAACTTTCGGGTAACGAGGATAACAAGAGTAACGCTTGAACTTCATCATCAAACTTGATATCAACAGAAGACAAACGAGAAATAATAGTGTTGAAGTCATTAACATGAGAGGTAACAGATGCCCCTTCCTTCATTCTGGTGTTAACTAGCTGTCTAATCAGAAATACCTTGTTTGATGCAGAAGGCTTTTCATACATATTTGACAAGGCTTTCATAAGACCATACGTGGTAGTTTCATTTACAATATTGAATGCCACATTCTTAGCTAGTGAGAGTCTAATAACAGCTATGGCTTTTCTGTCAAGTACCTTCCACTCATCATCTTTCATACTTTCCGGTTTCCTCTCTTCTAGTGCTTCCATTAAGTCTTTCTGACATAGCAAATCCTCAATTTGCATTTTCCACCATCCAAAATCCTGACCATCAAACTTCTCAATCTTGATCTTTCCGTCCTCAGCCATTATCCAAACTGAGTTTTGATTACAGCAAACAACCAAACTACCCAAGGAATAAAAGGACTGGAAACTGATCAGAAAAAACGAACCAGCAGCTGCGGAACCCTAATCAGCGGCGGCGGAACTGTAGCAGCGGCGGCGGTACTGTAGCGGCGGCGGCGGTACTGTAGTAGCGGCAGCGGTACTGTAGCAGCGGCGGTGGAACTGTAGCAGCGGAGCAGCGGCGGCGGAACTGTGTGTATAATCGAGAACCAGGCTCTGATGCCAATTGTTTGGTTCGGAGTCACACACAAACACGAATACAATAGTAAAACCGAAAGAATAAACGAAAGAGACACAAGGATTTAAGTGGTTCGGTCACGGTGTATGACCTACGTCCACTGTCAATAACTAGGGTTTTCTTATTATTGAGTGATACAAACTTACAAGTACAGGAGAGAATAAATAGACTAGACAATTAGGGTTTAACCCTTTAACTAAACTGGGCCTGATTAGAGCTTTTGGGCTTGGCCAAAACTCAAACAGCTTAATCTCCTAATTCTGTCTATTCGTCTAAACCGGACCCGACCCATGATGGATCGGAGACCACAACATAACACCCATTTAGCATCCTAGTAACAAGCCACCTCTAGTTTAAGCAAACAAGTAATTACAAGGCAGATAATTGTGTTAAAGAGGATAAAGTATCCGGTAAGCTTCCAGTAAAGTTATTATCTGCAAGAAAGCTGCCAAAGGCAAAGATTATCATATGTTTACCATATAATAAATTTCAAAAAATAAAACAAAAAACAATTTATGAGACGACATATCTTACATAGTTGTGATGGTAACAGGAAAAGATGTTGAAATGCTACCCCCAATCAAATTATTGCTCAAATCTCTACAAAAACACCAACAAAACATATCATCAGTTATAAAACGCCATATGTCAACTATATCTAACAAGCGAGCCAACACAATCTTAGGCTCGAGCTCATAAAGATACGAGCCGAAAGCTAAGCTCGTATTCAACAGCAGACAGCGAGTTGACCCTTTTTTTAAGTTTTAAACATTTTTATGTTTTTTATACAGCAATCCAATAATATCAAATTATAGATGCATCTTGTAACACAGTACCAAAATACCAATATACAACGAAAATCATTACGAGTTACTTACATGCTTTGGAGAGAAGTAAATGATCCTAGGGTATCCCCTAATTCACCTCCCAAATTAGCACCAATCACAGTTCTACAAAAATAATAAAAACGTCACAAAAGAATCATCTTTAAAATAAAAATGTCACAAAATCATCATCATCATCGTACTCAGTATATCCCACCAATAGCAAAGCTATAGTAGGGTCTGAGGAGGGTAAGATGTAGACAGCCTTACCTCTACCCCATAGGGATAGAGAGGCTGCTTCCGGTGAGACCCTCGGCTCGATAGTAGTTTTGCATCAAGCCTTGGACATAAGACACATAACACTCAACCATCGGGACACCGACCGATTGGTGCGTGTACCCTTGTCTTTCGGCTATCAACGCCACCACATGATGCCTGATTAACCTTCCGCCACTTTTAACGTTATTTTCACGATATTGGTAAAATAACGTCAAAATTAGTGCAATTTCGCTTTTGCCCACCCGAGGGTTCACACATATATACATTATATGCGTGCACCGCAAGCAGGGCGTAAAAAATGTCACAAAATAATAATAATAATAATAATAGCATACATGGATATAATGTTGGTCTTTGTATCATCACACACAACACCTTGCCATGCTTCCACACACGGGTCACCCGCACTTGCTGTCCATCCCGGAAGAGCAGGGGATCCCAAGGCAGCATATAAATTATTAATCGCACTAACTGAAACCATTCATAATGAAATTAGCAACAACAACATCAATAACCACAATCCAAACCAATTTATATCCCAATTTCAACAATTTAACCACTAATTGAATATTTATTATTGTTTTTTTAAACAGATTGTAATCGTTTTGAGTTTAACGTGTTAAATAAAATTTTCAAATCTCAAAGAAAAATAATAAAAAATAAAAAAAGTTGTTAGTTTTGTTGTATATTGACCTAAAAAAAATTCCATTGCTAAACTCAAAAATATTACAATAGAGAGACATGTAAACAGTGCGCTTTTTGCTAAAAACGAAGTTTTGGGTCTTAGGGACAGAAAGATTACAATTCACCCAAATGTAATTTATCAAAGTTTATTGTCAATTTATCAAAGTTTAATAATGAAATTAGCAACAAGAATATAAACTAGCTAATAATTTAATATTACATATCAACCAGATCTAAAGTACTAACCGTCAGCAGGATTTGTAGCAAGAGAAAGTGGAGCAAGAAAGATCAACACAAGTCCTAGGATCACCGACAAGTAAAGTACAGATCTAGTAACATCCATTGATCCTTAACTTAACCTGAAAACAAAACAAACATGATGATATAAATTAAATGTTGTATATAACAATGGCATTGGATGATGAAACATGGAACATACTCATCCTCATCTGGGTTTGAGTGAAATTGAAGAGATTGATAATGAGAGTGCTGGAATCTCAAGAACAAAGAAAAAGGAGGTTGTGGAAAGTTGCAGAAAAAAAAGATTATTAATTTTTGTTTGTTAATTTATTTATTTTATGAAAAGGAGAATGAAAGAATGAATTTGATGGATGGTATGAGATGGAGAGTGGGTGGGTGTGTGGAAGTCATAGCAGGAGCATTCTCATCCAACCCCTCATATTATGTGAGGGGTGTTTTTATAATTTAGAGAGTGATTCAGGGTATTGTGAGTGAAAAGTTTTTATATTTTAGAAAAAGTAATGATTTTTCTGTATATTTGAAAAGTTACTGTTCATCCCCCTATAATTTTTTAATATATTTTGAAAGTGGTTGTGAGTGAAGGAAAAAG